>NC_069501.1:1122087322-1122237322 GCF_027579735.1 Bombina bombina | reverse complement strand
AGGACTACAGGGAGGCTTATTTTTGTTCCATAACTAATCCCCAAGGAAGGTAGCGTGTTAAACTGGTGGCCAGCTTCAATTTGCTCCGGTTTGGGCAATAAGGGGTTAATTGGCTTGAAACTTGGTGTGCAATCTTTTCAAAGCATTAGGATCATATGGTGTAAATTTCATAAAGATCGGATTTTTTTTGGAGATTTTATTATTTAAAGGCACAGTAACGTTTTTTTTCAAAAAGTGTATTTTACTGTATTTGAGTGCTATCTAAGTCTGTCTAACATGTCTGAGCCTGCTGATAGACCTTGTTCTATGTGTTTAAAAGCCATGGCAGTACCCCCATTGCATTTGTGTTTAAAGTGTGCTAAGGTATCTAAACATTTTAATGACCATGCATTGAAACTTAAAAATGTAGCCCAAGATGATTCTTTGATGGAAGGTAATGAGGATAGTCCTCCTTCCTCTACCCATGTGTCGACACCAGTTACGCCCGCGCAAGCGTTGCCTAGTACCTCTAGCGCATTGGCCCCTATTACTTTACAACAATTAGCAGCAGTAATGGATAATTCCCTTGCAGCATTTTTATCCAAACTGCCTATTTTTCCAAAAAAGCGCGATAGCTCAGTTTTAAATACAGAGGATGAGCAATCTGAAGCTTTGGATAATTTATCTGTAGTACCCTCACAAAACTCAGAAGTAGCAGTGAGGGACGGTCTGTCTGAGGGAGGAATTTCTGACACAGGAAAAGTTTCTCAGCAGGCAGAGTCAGATTCCTTAGCGTTTAAATTTAAGCTGGAACACCTCTGCGTCCTGCTCAAGGAGGTTTTAGCTACGCTGGATGATTGTGACCCCATGGTGGTCCCTGAAAAATTGTGTAAAATGGACAGGTTTTTAGAGGTCCCTGTATACACTGAGGCATTTCCAATCCCAAAGAGGGTGGCGGATATTGTGACTAAGGAGTGGGAGAGATCAGGTGTACCCTTTGTTCCCCCACCTATCTTTAAGAAACTGTTCCCCATAAATGACCCCAGGCGGGACACGTGGCAGACGGTCCCCAAAGTAGAGGGGCTGTTTCAACACTTGCTAAGCGAACATCTATACCAATAGAGGACAGTTGTGCTTTCAAAGATCCTATGGATAAAAAATTGGAAGGTTTGCTGAAGAAAAATTTTGTTCAGCAAGGTTTTCTTCTTCAACTAATTGCCTGCATTATTCTGGTAACTACTGCAGCGGCTTTTTGGTTCGAGGCCCTGGAGGAGTCGCTCCAGAGGGAGACTTCATATGATGAGGTCATGGATAGAATTCATGCTCTAAAGCTGGCTAATTCTTTTATCACTGATGCCGCTCTCCAATTAGCTAAGCTAGCGGCGAAAAAAATCAGCCATTTTGCCATCATGGCGCGAAGAGCGCTTTGGCTCAAATCGTGGTCGGCTGATGTGTCGTCCAAAACGAAACTGTTAAATATTCCCTTCAAGGGGAAAGCTCTATTTGGCCCAGAGCCGAAAGAAATTATTTCAGATATCACTGGGGGCAAGGGCCATGCCCTGCCACAAGATAGGCCGTTTAAGGCCAAAAACAAGGCTAATTTTTGCTCCTTTCGCAACTTCAGGAGCGGACCTGCCACAACCTCTGCTGCCGCAAAGCAAGATAAAACTTCCCAGCCCAAAGCAACTTGGAAACCCCTGCAGGGCTGGAATAAGGGCAAACAGGCCAAGAAGCCTGCTACCAGGACAGCATGAGGGGGTAGCCCCCGATCTGGGATCGGATCGAGTAGGGGGCAGAATTTCTCTCTTCGCTCAGGCTTGGGCAAGAGATGTTCCAGATCCCTGGGCATTAGAAATAGTTGCTCAGGGGTACCTTCTAGGATTCAAGGATTCTCCCCCAAGGGGAAGGTTCCACATTTCTTATTCGTCTTCAGACCAAATAAAGAAACAGGAGTTCTTACGCTGTGTAGAAGATCTGCTAAAGATGGGAGTGATACACCCAGTTCCAATTGTAGAACAAGGTCTGGGCTTTTACTCAAACCTGTTTGTAGTTCCCAAAAAGGAGGGAATTTTCAGGCCAATCCTGGATTTAAAAATTCTAAACAAATTCCTCAAAGATGGAAACCATTCGGACAATCTTGCCGATGACCCAGGAGGGTCAATATATGACTACCGTGGATATAAAGGATGCGTATCTACATATTCCTATCCACAAAGATCACCATAAGTTCCTAAGGTTCGCCTTCCTGGGCAAACAGCTAGGGTCCCTTCTAGCGGTACTAAGACCGCGGGGCATTGCAGTAGCACCTTAACTAGACGACATATTAATACAGGCGTCGTCCTTTCACAGAGCCAAGGCTCATACGGACATCGTTCTGGCCTTTCTAAGGTCTCACGGGTGGAAGGTGAACGTAGAAAAGAGTTCTCTGTCCCCGCTCACAAGGGTTCCTTTCCTGGGAACACTAATAGACTCGGTAGAAATGAAAATCTTTCTGACAGAGGTCAGGAAGTCAAGACTGCTGAATACTTGCCGAGTTCTTCATTCCATTCCTTGGCCTTCCGTGGCTCAGTGCATGGAAGTAATTGGTTTAATGGTTGCGGCAATGGACGTAGTCCCTTTTGCCCGAATTCATCTCAGACCACTGCAGCTGTGCATGCTCAAACAGTGGAATGGAGATTACGCAGATTTGTCTCCTCAAGTACAAATGGACCAGAAAACCAGAGACTCTCTTCTCTGGTGGTTGTCTCAAGATCACCTGTCTCAGGGAATGAGTTTCCGCAGACCGGAGTGGATCATTGTCACGACCGAGGCCAGTCTGTTAGGCTGGGGTGCGGTCTGGAACTCCCTGAAGGCTCAGGGACTATGGTCTCGGGAAGAATCTCTTCTTCCGATAAACATTTTGGAGTTGAGAGCGATATTCAATACGCTCCAGGTGTGGCCTCATCAGATTTCAGTCGGACAAAATCACGACTGTAGCGTACTTCAATCATCAGGGAGGAACAAAAAGTTCCCTAGCGATGAAGGAAGTATCCAAGATCATCAAATGGGCGGAGGATCACTCCTGCCATCTTTCTGCAATTCACATCCCAGGGGTAGACAACTGGGAGGCGGATTTTCTAAGTCGTCAGACTTTCCATCCGGGGGAGTGGGAACTCCACCCGGAGGTTTTTGCTCAGCTAACTCAGCTATGGGGCATTCCAGAATTGGATCTGATTGCGTCCCGTCAGAACACCAAACTTCCCCTTTACGGATCCAGATCCGGGGATCCCAAGGCGGCATTGATGGATGCATTAATAGCGCCTTGGTCGTTCAGTCTAGCTTATGTCTTTCCACCGTTTCCTCTTCTCCTTTGGCTAGTAGCCAGAATCAAACAGGAGAAGGCTTCGGTAATTCTGATAGCGCCTGCGTGGCCACGCAGGACTTGGTATGCAGACCTAGTGGACATGTCATCGGTCCCACCATGGAAACTGCCATCGAGGCAGGATCTTCTAATTCAAGCATCCAAATCTAGTTTCTCTGAATCAGTTATAGACACTCTGATACAGGCCAGAAAGCCTGTCACCAGGAACATTTACCATAAGATATGGCGGAAATATCTTTGTTGGTGTGAATCCAATGGTTACTCGTGGAGTAAGATTAGGATTCCAAGGATATGGTCTTTTCTCCAAGAAGGATTGGAGAAGGGTCTGTCAACTAGTTCCTTAAAGGGACAGATATCTGCTCTGTCTATTCTGTTACATAAGCATCTGGCTGCTGTACCAGACGTTCAGGTGTTTGCACAGGCCCTAGTCAGAATCAAGCCTGTTTACAAGCCTGTGGCTCCTCTAAGGAGTCTAAATTTAGTTCTTTCAGTTCTTCAAGGGGTTCCGTTTGAACCTTTGCATTCCATAGATATTAAGTTTTTATCTTGGAAAGTTTTGTTTTTAGTAGCCATTTCTTCTGCTCGAAGAGTTTCTGAATTGTCTGCTTTGCAGTGTAATTCACCCTATCTGGTGTTCCATGCAGATAAGGTTGTTTTGCGCACCTAACCTGGTTTCCTTCCAAAAGTGGTTTCTAATAAGAATATTAACCAGGAAATCATTGTTCCTTCTCTGTGTCCTAATCCAGTTTCTAAGAAGGACCGACTTTTACACAATCTTGACGTGGTTCGTGCTTTAAAATTCTATTTAAAAGCAACTAAAGATTTCAGACAAACATCATCCTTGTTTGTTGTCTATTGTGGTAAGAGGAGAGGTAGGAAAGCTACCTCTCTTTCCTTTTGGCTGAAAAGCATCATCCGTTTGGCTTATGAGACTGCGGGACAGCAGCCTCCTGAACGAATTACAGCTCATTCCACTAGAGCTGTGGCTTCCACATGGGCTTTCAAGAATGAGGCTTCTGTTGAACAGATTTGTAAGGCAGCGACTTGGTCTCACTGCATACATTTGCCAAATTTTACAAATTCGATACTTTTGCTTCTTCGGAGGCTATTTTTGGGAGAAAGGTTTTGCAAGCAGTGGTGCCTTCCGTTTAGGTTACCTGACTTGTTCCCTCCCTTCATCCGTGTCCTATTGCTTTGGTATTGGTATCCCACAAGTAAGGATGAATCCGTGGACTGAATACACCAAGTAAGAGAAAACAGAATTTATGCTTACCTGATAAATTACTTTCTCTTACTGTGTATTCAGTCCACGGCCCGCCCTGACATTTAAGTCAGGTTCAAATTTATTTTATAATAACTACAGTCACCACTGCACCCTATGGTTCTCCTTTTTCTCCTAACCGTCGGTCGAATGACTGGGGGGGCGGAGCCTGAGGGGAGCTATATGGACAGCTTTGCTGTGTGCTCTCTTTGCCACTTCCTGTAGGGATTGAGAATATCCCACAAGTAAGGATGAATCCGTGGACTGAATACACCGTAAGAGAAAGTAATTTATCAGGTAAGCATAAATTCTGTTTTTCAGCGTTAAAACAGCACCGCAGCCATTACAAGTCTTGTCGGTATAGGTGTACGTACCGCACACCTTTTAGCCTGTACCGCAACATCAGTCCTGCACACGTAAAAATTATGTATTTTCATGGGATTCCCATTGCGCTGCTATTACGAGATTTGCGGTGAGGCTAAAAAGTGAGCGTTACAGCCTAAAACCACAAGATCCGTAACGCCATCTAAAGTCAGTAGTTAGGAGTTTTATGCTACATAACTAAACTGCTACAAAGTACACTAACACCCATAAACTACCTATTAACCCCTAAACCGAGGCCCTCCCGCATCGCAAACACTATAATAAATTTATTAACCCCTAATCTGCCGCTCCCGATATCGCAGCAACAAAAATTTTTTTTTATTAACCCCTATTCTGCCACTCCACGACATCGTCACCACTATACTAAAGTTATTAACCCCTAAACCGCCGTCCTCCCGCATCAAAAACACTATTAAAATATTATTAAACCCTAATCTGCTGTCCGCCCACACCTATTAACTCCTAAACCTTAAAGGGACACTGAACCAAATTTTTTTCTTTTGTGATTCAGATAGAGCATAAAATTTTAAGCAACTTTCTTATTTACTCCTATTATCAATTTTTTTTATTCTCTTGGTATCTTTATTTGAAATACAAGAATGTAAGTTTAGATGCCGGCCCATTTTTGGTGAACAACCTGGGTTGTCCTTGCTGATTGGTGGATAAATTCATCCATCAATAAAAAAGTGCTGTCCAGAGTTCTAAACCGAAAAAAGCTTAGATGCTTTATTTTTCAAAAAAAGATAGCAAGAGAATGAAGAATAATTGATAATAGGAGTAAACTAGAAAGTTGCTTAAAATTGCATGCTCTATCTGAATCACGAAAGAAAAAAATTAGGTCCCTTTGAGCCCCCCACAACGAAATATACTAAAATAAACTATTACCCCTAAACCGAAAGCCCCCACAATGAAATAAACTAATTTTAACTAGTAACCCCTAAACCTAACAACCACCTAACTTTATATTAAAATTACAATTTCCCTTGCTTAAATTAAATTAAAACTTACCTGTCAAATTAAAAAAAATATTTTTAAACTAACAATTAAACTATTATATTTATTAAACTAAAATTAAACTAACAATTAAATAAAACTAAACTACCAATACAAAATCACTACTCTAAAAATTACAAAACGTATCTACCTACAAAAAAATTAAAAATAAATTACAAAAAAACAAACACTAAATTACGAAAAATAATAAACAAATTATCAAAAATAAAAAAGAATTACACCTAATCTAATAGCCTTATCAAAATAAAAATGCCCACCCAAAATAAAAAAAAACCTAGCCTACAATAAACTACCAATAGCCCTTAAAAGGGCCTTTTGTGGGTCATTGCCCCAAAGATATCAGCTCTTTTACCTGTAAAAAAAAAAAATACAAACACCCCCCAACAGTAAAACACAACACCCCCACAACCAACCTCCCAAAATAAAAACCTTAACTCTAAAATAACCTAAGCTAACCATTGCACTGAAAATAGCATTTGTATGGGCATTGCCCTTAAAAGGGCATTTAGCTCTTTTACTACCCAGACCCTAAACTAAAAAAAAAACACCCACAAAAAGCCCTCTTAAGGGCCATTGGTAGTTTATTGTAGGCTAGGGTTTTTTTTTTTTATTTTGGTTAGGCTTTTTATTTTGATATTGCTAATAGATTAGGTGTAATTCTTTTTTGATAATTTGTTTTTTTATTTTGTGTAATGTATATTTTTAGGGGGTGTTCTTGTTAAAAGTAAAAGAGATGTTTATCTCAGGTCAATGCCCTACAAAAGGCCCTTTTAAGGGCCCTTGGTATTTTGGGGGGGGGGTGGGGGTTTGTATAGTGTTAGGGGGTGTTTGTATTCTTTTTAAAGTAAAAGAGCTGGTTATCTCAGGGCAATGTCCTACAAAAGGCTCTTTTAAGGGCCCCCCAAAAGGTTCTTTTAAGGGCCCTTGGTAGTTTATTCTAGAGTAGGCTTTTTTATTATGGGTGTTTTTTTAAGGGTATTAGAATAGGATTAATCTTTTTTTTTTTTGATAATTTTGTTTTTTTTGTAATGATAGGTTTTTTTATTTTTTGTAATGGTAGGTTTTTTTATTTTTTGTAATGGTAGGTTTTTTTATTTTTGGTAATGTTAGGTTTTAGTGTAAGGCAGCTTAGGTTTTATTTCACAGGTACGTTTGTATTTATTTTAACTAGGTAGTTAGTAAATAGTTAATAACTATTTACTAACTAGTCTACCTAGTTAAAATAAATACAAACTTACCTGTGAAATAAAAATAAAACCTAAGCTAGTTACAATGTAACTATTAGTTATATTGTAGCTAGCTTAGGTTTTATTTCACAAGTATGTAGTTTTAAATAGGAATTATTTAGTTAATAATTGTAAATTTAATTTAGATATAATTTAATTATGTTAAAATTAGGGGGGTTAGGTTTAGGGGTTAATATAGTTTAATTTAGCTTGTTGCAATGTGGGGGGCTGGCGGTTTAGGGGTTAATAAATGTAGTATAGTGGCAGCGATATCGGGAGCGGCAGATTAGGGGCTAATAATTTTATTTAGGTAGCGGTTATAACGGGAGCAGCAGATTAGGGTTTTTTTAAAGTAAAAGAGGTGTCAGTGATGTCAGGGGCAACAGATTAGGGGTGTTTAGACGTAGGGTTTATGTTAGGGTGTTAGTTTTAAACTGTATTTTAATTTCCCCATAGACATCAATGGGGCTGTGTTACGGAACTTTTGTTTCAGTGATCACAGGTGTTTTTTTTTTGCCGGCTCTCCCCATTGACGTCTATGGGGAAATCGTGCATGAGCACGTCTCAGCAGCGCTCTGATTGTGTGCGGCATGGAGCTCAACGCAACTATATCGCACGCAAAAGGCGAATGTTTGAGATCTTGTAATAGCAGCGCTATAGAAAATTAAATAACGTAACTTTTGTTGCGTTCATTAATTTCTCTATAGCGCTCAAAACTCGTAATCTAGCTGATTATTATTTATAATAAATAATGTAAAAATAATTTATTTTCTAATAGGCTCTGCACCATATTGTGCGGCTGTGTCTCTAGTTGGTAATGTGTCTGTATAATTTAATATATCTGTATTCTTCATAAACTAAATTCATCAAAAGTTAGCTAACATCAGCACTCTATCAGCATGTGCAGGGGGGGGGGGGCTATATTTGAAGTGTTCTTACACAAGACAGACAGTGCGTTCACTAAAACAAAAAGAGGTTTCTGTGTAAGGACACTTCAAACAATACCTATCCTTACTTCTTACTACTAACCTGCAGGGCAACACTTAGAAAATATTGGACTGCTGGCAATGTTAACTCATTTAAATGTAGGTTACTCCCCTGGAAATCCCAGCCGAATTATCAAGCTCCGAATGGAGCTCACCGGAAACAGCAGTTATGAAGCAGTGGTCTAAAGACTGCTGCTCCATAACTGTCCCACTGCCTCTAAAGCTGCGGTCTGCAATCCGCCCGATCCTATACGATCAGGCTGATTGACACCCCCTGCTAGCAGCCGATTGGCCGTGAATCTGCAGGAGTCGGCATTGCACAAGCGTTTGCTGTCTGCATTCAGCAATGTCTGTTACGATATGCTACAGTGTTGAACAGACATTGATCAAACCGTCCCAATGTCTGAGATCTACCTTGCTAATAAAGACAAAAAACACTCAAAACATTGCAATTAAAACTATAGGAAAATATATGTATTTTCTGGTATAATGCATATTATTTTAATTACTGTATGGAATTTAAACAGCTGTTGTTTTTTAAGTGTTTTTTAATAAACAATATTTATTTTTCGTTACATAACTATATTTTAAAAGACAGTAGCGGTGACTTTATAGTTTTACATAACTGCCAAATGTTTAACTTTGCAATGTTTAACAAATGTAAAATGTTAAAGCGACAGCTACTGACATTTATAACATAATTATACAATGAAAAATAAATATTATTGTTTAAAAAACAGCTGTTTAAATTTAAATCCAATAATTAAAATAATATGCATTATACAAGAAAATACATATAATGCTCCTCTAAACTTTTATTCCCTTATGCGCCCTCACCCCCAGCGGAACCTAACCCCACTACACTATTAACCCCTAATCTGCCATATCCCCCATCGCTATTAATCCCCTAACCTTTAAACCCCTAAACCACCACAACCCCCACATCAATAAACTCCCTACACTGCTTAACCCCTAAACCTCTACATCTCCCACCACAAACTAAATAATCCTATACTAACACTAAAAAATACTTTAAAAACTGCCCTGAAAAGAGCATTTGTCGGGCAGTGCCCAAGTTGAAGTAATCAGATTGTTTTCATCCAAAATACTCTGTACTAAAATCAAAGTAATCCCCCACTCCCCCCCCCAAAAAAAAAGCCCATCTTTCTTTCCTATGGCATGGAGAGCCAACGAAACATTCTAATTACTAGTGGGATATTCACTCCTGGTCAACAGGAGGAGGCAAAGAGCACCCCAGCAGTGCTGTAAAGTATCACTTCCCTTACCCATAACCCCCAGTCATTCTCTTTGCCTTGATCACAGGAGGATGGTGAAGATAGTGTCTGAAGATTTTAATACTTTTAATGGGTACTTTTCCTTGCAAGCAAGGATTGGGGCTATGCTGTATCCATGTCAATCTCTTTAGTAAGAGTAATGGTGGCTATTAGCAGTTAGAAGATGGCGAGGTAGTCTTTGCTTAAGCTTCTAACATTATTGCTACCCCTATTATAGAAAGCCAGAGTTGGTTACTCTGTTCTTTCTTTTCTATAGGTCCCTGGTAGATATAGTGAAGCTGCCACACCTCAGAAAACAGCTCCTGCTTGACAGAGCAGGATCCACAGGTAAGTGCTAGGGGTTAAATACTTGTGGAAAGTATTTGAATCTGTTTTAGGTGCACTGCTTTTATGTGAAAAGAGGCATAATTTTTTATTGGAGGCTCAGAGATGGGAGAGTGTATGAAGTGTTTGACAGATGTTTGGTTTACTTCTTACTTGTTGCAATAACTTTTCAGCTCAGCTTATTGGCCCAATCAATTTTCCTGTGCTGCTCTTGGTTTTCACGCAATTAAAAAAAAAAGTTTTTAATTGCGGTCACGTGACCGCTCCTCAGCACTTGCGGTTCGGCTTCTCTGTTCAGATTGGAGTTTGCCACGGCGAGTGTGGAGGCTGCATTTTCTTCTATCTACAGTGGCAAGTGGATTTGGACTGTTCTCGTAACAAGGAGGTGTTTTTTGCTACCGGGTATAGCTTGGCCTCAACTAGCTTTGGTCTGATTTATCAGATCTCAGTTGGACAACATCACCTCGGTGGCCTACATAAATCACCAGGGAGGAACTCGGAGTTCATTGAAAATGAATGTCTCGCATTCTCCAGAGGGCGGAGTCTCACGATTGCCACCTCTCTACCATCCACATACCAGGGGTGGACAACTGGAAGGCGGATTTTCTAAGCAGGCAGACTTTTCATCCCTGAGAATGGGCTCTCCACCCAGAGGTTTTCACAACGATAACTCTCAGGTTGGGGGTTCCGGAGTTGGATCTGATGCCAAGCTTCCAAAGTACGGTTCCAGGTCAAGAGATCCTCAAGCCATTCTGGTAGATGCTCTAGCAGTTCCTTGGTGCTTTAATGTAGCATACCTGTTTCCTCTGTTTGCGTTACTTCCATGAGTAATTGCTTGCATCAAACAGGAGAGAGCTTCTGTAATTCTTATAGCTCCTGCATGGCCTCGCAGGATCTGGTTTGCGGATCTGGTGACGATGTCATCTCTTCCGCCGTGGAGGTTACCTTTCAGGAAGGACCTTTTTACTTCAGGATCCCTTTCTTCATCCAAATCTGGTTTCTCTGAAGCTGACTGCTTGGAGATTGAACGTCTAAGTTTGGCTGGACGTGGCTTCTCTGGGAAAGTCATAGATACTATGATTCAGGCTCGTAAACTGGTTATTCGCAGAATTTACCATAGGGTATAGTGTAAATACCTTCATTGGTGTGAATCAAAAGTTTTTTCTTGGAACAAAAGTAAGGGTTCCTCGGATTTTGGCTTTTCTTCAGGAGGGCCTGGAGATGGGTATGTCAGTCAGTACTTTGAAGGGTCAGATTTCTGCTCTGCCTATTCTTCTGCATAAATGTCTGGCAGTTTTGCCAGATGTTCAGTCTTTTGTTCAGGCCTTGGTCAAAATCAGGCTTGCGTTTAAATCTGTTGCTCCTCCTTGGAGTCTTAACCATATTTTTAGAGTTTTGCAGCAGGCTCCGTTTGAGCCAATGCATTCTGTTAGTATTAAATTACTATATTGGAAGGTTTTGTTTCCTCTTGCTATTTCTTCTGCTCGCAGAGTTTCCGAACTTTCAGCTCTGCAGTGCGATTCCCCTTACCTTATTTTTCATGCTGATAAGGTGGTCCTTCATACTTAGCTGGGGTTTCACCCTAAGGTAGTGTGGGATCGCAATATTAATCAGGAAATTGTTGTTCTTTGTTATTGTCCTAACCCTTCTTCCCGGAAGGAACGTCTTTTGCATAACCTGGATGCTGTGCATGCTCTTAAATTTTACCATCAAGCAACTAAAGGTTTTCGGCAGACTTCTGCCCTGTTTATTGTTTTTTCTGGTAAGCATAGGGGTCAGAAGGCCACTTCTACCACTCTTTCTCTCTGGTTGAGAAGTGTTATCCATTTAGCTTATGAGACAGCTGGACAGCAGCCTCCTGAGAGAATTACGGCTCATTCCACTAGAGCTGTTTCATCTTCATGGGCTCTCAGCTGAGGCTTCTTTTGGGAGAAAGGTTCTTCAAGCGGTGATGCCTTTAGTTTAGGTCCACCTGTCTTGTTCTCCCTCCCTATTCATTCTGTGTCCAATAGCTTGGGTATTGGTTCCCACTAGTAATTAGAATGTTTTTCGTGGACTCTCCATGCCATAGGAAAGAAAACAAAATTTATGCTTACCTGATAAATTTATTTATTTCCGGGCATGGAGAGTCCACGACCCACCCTTAATTAAAATTAAGACGGCAATTTTTTTGTCTAATCCTCAGGCACCTCTATACCCTTGTGTTATCTTCTTTTTCCGCCGAATTGGGGTTATGGGTAAGGGAAGTGATACTTACCAGCTCTGCTGGGATGCTCTTTACCTCCTCCTGCTGGCCAGGAGTGAATATCCCACTAGTAATTAGATTGTTTCGGGGACTCTCCATGCCCGGAAATAAATAAATTTATCACGTAAACATAAATTTTGTTTCTAACAAAAAACCTATTCAAGTTGATGAGAACAAAATTTTGGGGTTTAGTGTTAGGGATATATTCCAAGCAACATTGCCAATCTTTGAGATATATAGTAAAACACCGCTTGCCGAAGCTACCTTTAAACACTGGTTTATCACGGAGTGTTTGCCCTTGTCGGGATTACCGCTCGTATTACAAGTTGAAAGTAAATGTGATTGCTTGAGCTCAATAACGATTTATGCTAGAATGAATACATTTACCGCTTCCTTAAAGCTCTGGTTAAATGGACAGTCTACACCAGAATTTTTATTGTTTTAAAAGTTAGATAATCCCTTTATTACCCATTTCCCTAGTTTTGCATAACTAACATGGTTATATTAATACACGTTTTACCTCTGTGATTACCTTGAATCTAAACCTCTGCAAACTGCCCATTATTTCAGTTCTTTTGACAGACTTGCATTTTAGCCAATCAGTGCTGATTCCTGGGTAACTCCACGTGCATGAGCACAATGTTATCTATTTGACACACATGAACTAATGCCCTCAAGTGGTGAAAAACTGTCCAAATGCATTCAGATAAGGGGCGGCCTTCAAGGTCTAAGAAATTAGCACATGAACCTACATAGGTTTAGCTTTTAACTAAGAATACCAAGAGAACAAAGCAAAATTTGTGATAAAAGCAAATTGGAAAGTTGTTTAAAATTACATGCGCTATCTGAATCATGAAAGTTTATTTTGGACTAGACTGTCCCTTTAACTGTTTTGTGTAAAAAACTGTTGCACAAAACAAATCAAAATTGCATTACAATGTACAGTTACACTCAAAATAACACTTTCTATTAAAAATGATTTAAAAAACATATTGCGCTCAAAAAGTTATCAAGGCTCAAAGATATGAGGTGTCAGGTGTTAGAAAAAAAAAAGGCAGGCAAAGGACTTTAACGTGTCTAAAGATAAATCTATACTATAATCACCTTTGTAATGCGTCCGTCGCCATTGCCAGTTGTGCACGTATCCTCAAAGGAATGTTGGCTGCGCAAGGCAGACAAAAGAATCCACCTGGATGCAGCGAAGCTGCATCCAGCTCGATTCCAAAAATGGCAGGAAGGTGAAAGAATCCACCGCAGGTGGACTTTTTCACCACCCTGCCATTTTCAGAATCCACCTGGATGCAGCGTAGGCAAACCAAAAGCCTTAAAAAAAAAAAAAAACACGCAACCACCAGCACAAAATAACTAAAAAACACGTAACTGCCCAAACAAAGTATAAACCCCCCCCCCTAACTTTACGCACAAATGATTAACAAACACCTAAACCGTCAACCCCCACATCGCAAAACAATAAAGTAATTAACCCCCAATCCGCAAATAACATAATTAAAATATTAACCCCCTTAACCGCCAACCACCCACATCGCAATAAACCTAATTATCCTATTAAACCCACATTGCACAAAACACCTATTTAACCTCTTATCTCTTAAACAGCAAACCCCCCACATTACAATAAACCTAGTTAACATATTAACCCCTAAAATGCCAACACCCCACATCGCAATAACCCTAATTAACCAATTAACCCCTGAACCGCCAAACCCCCACATTGCAATAACCCTAATATATTAACCCCTATACCGCCAAACCCTCCACAACGCAAATAACTAATTTAATTACAAAGCCCCCTAACCTAACACCCCCTAAATTAACCCCAATTACTACTGAATTACAATTAAAATGTAAAAATCTAACATTAAATTACAAAAAATAAAAAAGTCCAACATTACAGAAAAAAATAAACAAAATTATCAAAAATAAATTTTTTTTATACCTAATCCCTATGAAAATATAAAAGCCCCTCCAAAATAAAAACACCCCCTAATCTACTGCCCTTAAAAGGGCAGTCAGCTCTTTTTTCAAGCCCAAAAAAGCCCTAATCTAAAAAAAAAAACACCCCAAAAATTAAATAAAAAAGCCTGAACCTAAGCCACAAATAGGTACTCACTGTTCCTGAAGTCCGGCAGAGAAGGTCCGGAGTGAAGGCAGCGCGGAGTGGAGGTGCGGAGCTGTGTTCCCGATGCCTGGATCCTCAACAGCGGCGGTCCTCGGCTTGGAGGTTCCTCTTCATGCGATCGTCCGTTGCACACTAAAGATTGAATGCAAGGTACCCCATATTTATTGGGGTACCTTGCATTCCTATTGGCTGAATTTTTTAAATAAGCCAATAGGATGAAAGCTACTGAAATCTTATTGACTGATTTGAACAGCCAATAGGATTTTAGTAGCTCTAATCATATTGGCTGATGTGGGGATTTATTGAAATTTGTGTCAATAAATCCCCACACATTGGGTGTTTTTTGCCCATACAAATGCCCCTTTAGGGGCAATGGGTAGTTTAGTTTTTTTTTAGTGTTAGTTTTTTTTATTTTGTGGGGTTTGGTGGGGGGGGGATTTACTTTTAGGGGGGACTTGGTATTTTTTTTAGAGTTAAAAGAGCTGTTTAACTTAGGGCAATGCCCTACCAAAGGCCTTTTAAAGGGCTATTGGTAGTTTAGTATTAGATTAGGAGGTGTTTTTTTTGGGGGGGGGGATTTTTTATTTTTATAGGGTTATTAGTTTAGGTGAAATTTTTTTTTATTTTGGATAGCTTTGTTTATTTTTTTCTGTAATTTTACTTTTTTTATTTTTGGAACTTTAGCTTGGACGTTTGTACTTTTTAAACATGGACTGCCCTCTGGGCAGGCTTATCACCTAGTATATATATATTTGTGTGTGTGTGTACATATGTGTTTTTGTATTTATATGTGTATTTATGTATTTACAGACATATATACACATATAAACCCATAAATACATATGTACACATATTTTGACATATGTGACAGTGCATTGGAACCCTTTGTAGTTAAGTAGATGAAAACATGTAAAAGTATATTTATGCAATATTCATTTTGAATAAAGGCTTTAACTATGTATTTACAGTGGCGTCACTAGGGTTGGTGTCACCCGGTGCGGTAACTCATGGTGTCACCCCACCCCCAGTAATGTTATTTTTTTTTTTTTACTAATGCTACTTGTAAATCATGACTCCCATATATACTGTATATATATCCCAAAAGAGTGTTTATCCACCAGGGTGCAGGCAAATTAAATTTACTAAATCCACAACAGGCGTGCACTCACTGGAAATTTTTATATGTGCTTTATTTTGCACATATATTAAACATGTGCAAAATAAAGCGCATTTGAAAATTTCCAGTAAGTGCATTATGTGCAGCAACAAATCAGCAGCTCCTAGGTATTCTTTTCAACAAAAGATATAAAGAGTACAAAAACAAATTATCTTTAGCCACTAAATTACTACACACATTCTTTATAGCTATCATCTCTGCAACCAATTCTATAAAACATAAGAGAACATATA
The DNA here is from genome assembly GCF_027579735.1 of Bombina bombina. NCBI lineage: Eukaryota > Metazoa > Chordata > Amphibia > Anura > Bombinatoridae > Bombina > Bombina bombina. The sequence goes on along the minus strand of NC_069501.1, from coordinate 1,122,221,697 downwards.
TAAAATCAACATTAAAAACATTCAAATCTCCTGTGTCTCACAATATAATTATGATGGCCATTACCATGTTGGGCTGCAAATTTAGTATGGAGTAGACTGCATTGTATACAATAGGAAGGATTCTACATGAAATCTTTTACATATTATGAGAGTTGTATGAAGATATTCTGTGGTGGGCAGTAGGATCAGGGTCAGAGGTAAGTAAAGCTGAGGGCAATAGGATCAGGGTGAGAGCCTGGAGGTAAGTAAAGCTGACTGAGGGCAGTATCAGGGTGGATCAGGGTGAGAGGTAACAGTAAAGCTAGATGAGGGCAGTAGGATCAGGGTGGATCAGGGTGAGAGGTAACAGACTATAGTAAAGCTAGCTGAGGGCAGTAGGATCAGCCCAGGACCCTCTCACCCTGATCCTACTACCCTCACATTTAATCTATTTGCCCCTTTAGAAGTGAAATCTATTATCCATAAGAAAAACTGATAAGATCGAACTTACGTTCATTTCATCATCCATCTGTATATTGTAATTGATTTACAAACATTAAGAACAGCAAATAAATAATTTGTTTAGTATTAACATCAGAGGTCTTTGATGCTATACATCTTACTTTTATTTATTTGAATATGATAATAAGCACACACAAAATAAATACATTTCTAGGACCTTATTAATGGGAGAAGGGGCTGGAAATCACTATTAATTTTAATTACATATTTTAAAAATCTACAGCTTAGTTGAAAAGTAGAATTGCACAGATTTAATCATTATCTAATATCTGCCATTTGATTTGACCATCAGCATCAGGCTGGCTTTAACTGCTCAGCCTGTACCAAGTTAACCCTAGCCCTGTGCGGTGCCCATATATTGTGCTCCTGTAATGCTTCAGATGCCTCAGCAGGTATATTGTATAAATGTGATCTCCTTATACAGGGCACCACATAATGCCATTGCCAGCTCGCTGCTGAGGCTGCTCGGCCAAAGATTAAAGAATGCCACGTGGAAGTGGAACCAAAAAAGTTTAAAAATGGTTTTCTGATTTTATATTGTAACAAATAATGCATTCATTGCATTGCTGACATCACAATAATAATATAATGTATTGTCTAGCCTAGCGTTCTCTTCCAATCCCAACCTGATAGAGAAGTCTTGTTAGTTGTTTTACAGCATTTGCATTATCTGTGAGGTATGAGGTTAGGTGAGATTAGGGGAGAGAGTCAATATGTTGCGTGGCCGTGTTGACACAGGGAGGACTGTCACTTGAATTACCTTACTTCACTAACTTGGCGCTTGCTGCCTGCCAGTGCCTACTGTGTTGCACGTCGTCCCGCAGCCGTTCTCCCGCTCTCTCTCTCTAGTGACGAGACCCGACTTGACTTCCTCCTGAGTCCTGCGCAGCAGCGCATGCGCAGTCACAGCAGTGTTGTGACTATTTTCTCCTCCCCCCCGACCTAGCCTGTGTGCCCTGTTCATCTCCGGTCACGACTGGGAGCCGGGAGGTGGTGCATGTGTCATCAGCTCAGACACTGCTGAGGAACGTGACCGTCCGTGGCTGCCTGGCCTGCTGCTCAGAGTCTATCGGAGTGGGAGTAGGAGTACTGATCATCCCTCACTGATCATGAGATGAATGATATCATCATCGTTGCATTGGGTCACACGGACGGACCCCCCTGTACTATTACAGTAAAACAACTAAGTATTAAGTAATACTGTTACACATGCTGCAGGCATAGCACCTTAGCCTGAAGTTCAACACTCACGTCACTCTTCTGAAATAAAAATGTATAATATTTACAAAATACATACTATTTACTAACAGTATGAGCTGCTGCCTGTTTTGGTGGTGTCACCCCCCTTAGGGTGTCACCCGGGTGCGGGCCGCCCCCCCCCCCCCCCCTAGTGACGCCACTGTGTATTTATTGTAAATATTTCACATGCCAATGTTCTGCACGTAGCAGAATATGTTCTAAATATTTATAATTAGATATTCCTATATATAGTATATTTGTATATATTTAGCGCACATGACAGTATGCGATAGGGTTTGCGTGCGAATAGGGTGTTAGGTTTTTCCATAGGGTGCACAAGGATTTAAATGAGAATGAATCGATGTTAAATGTGCTAGCAGTTCCAAATTAAATATAATACACTTAAAAAAGAGAAAGGGATAGTTGCATAAAAACTCACTAATCAAAGTATGAGAAGGCAGCAACAAATACAAAAATATCGCTTTATTGAGAGATTACAAAAAAACCTTAGTCTACCATCCCCTTAAAATAAATACCAATAAAAACCAAACAGATAAAATGAGAAATACACAAATGTCAATAAATCCCCACATGCTAGCATGTCCCTAAGCCGGCTATGGAAAAATCAGATGGAAAACCGGGCACTCAAGTGTTAAACAACACGCTCCGGTTAGACTGCAAAAGTCAGACTGTTCTACAGGATCAGCAAAGGGCTTCGGGCACTCGTTCTAGCAAGCCGCTTCAAAGTCATGTCTATTCACCCCCTGTTCTGGGTGCACTGCGTCTGGGATATCTGTCATACCACTACCAACACTGGATGACTTTAAAATGCTAAGCATACCCTCAATTGGTAGTCCTTATATACGGTGCCAGTTCTGGCCTCCACTTTCCTCCAGACTTACGTACTGAGAGCTGACGCGGTGCTAATTGCCAACCAGATAGGTAGGGTCGCCTGCTTAATCCTCCATTAGAACTGCTTGGTAGCAATAGCGTGCAACTTCAAAATTCCAACATTACACATTTTGTCCTTGAGGGGGAGGGGCGAAACGCGTAATGTTGGAAGTTCGAAGTTTGAAGTTTTATCTGTTTGGTTTTTATTGGTATTTATTTTAAGGAGATGGTAAACTAAGTTTTTTTTGTAATCTCTCAACAAAGCAATATTTTTGTATTTGGTGCTGCCTTGTCCTACTTTGGTTAGTGAGTTTTTATACGACTATCCCTTTCTCTTTTTTAGTGTATTATATTAGGTTTCCCCCCCCCCCATTTTCTTTTGTTCCATTGACTTCTATGGGAGAATACAGGCATACAGAAATAAAAAGAGAGAAGCGCTCAACCTGGGAACGAACAATAGCATAATAGCTTGTTCTATGGCTAGTTACCACCCTAGAAGCAGCCTCTTTTTGCTCAATTTGTGCCTTTCGCAGAGAAGAACTTTCCTGTAGCATATCAGTCTGATCCTGACTTAACAGTGCAGTCCAGCCCCGAAATACCAGGCAATCCCTCTCTGAACGAGAGAAACGGCAAAACCCCAGACGTACATTTCGGCCTATTGTGGGCCTCGTCAGTGAGGTGCAGCCACATCCCTCTAGGCACACTGCGCAATGGGTCCATGTCTGGATTCCCGCATCACACTTAGGGAGACTTCCCCAAGTGTTATAACTTGCATTAGTAAAAAGAGAGAAGCGCTCAACCTGGGAACGAACAATAGCATAATAGCTTGTTCTATGGCTAGTTACCACCCTAGAAGCAGCCTCTTTTTGCTCAATATGTGCCTTTCACAGAGAAGAACTTTCCTGTAGCATATCAGTCTGATCCTGACTTAACAGTGCAGTCCAGCCCCGAAATACCATTCAATCCTTCTCTGAACGAGAGAAACGGCAAAACCCTAGACGTACGTTTTGGCCTATTGTGGGCCTCGTCAGTGAGGTGCAGCCATATCCCTCTAGGCACACTGAGCATACAGGCATACCTCACATATTGCGGGTTCGGCCCACCGCAATAAAGCGAATATAACAATAAAGTGAGTGACACAATTTTTTTGGTTTCACAGTGCATATAGAAGTTATATTTACACTATACTGTAGTTTATTAAAGGCCAGATTACGAGTGGAGCACAAACGTTTACGTCCGAGCGTTAAGCGGTATATTTCGAGGGTTTGCACTCTTCGGGCTTACCGCTTGTATTACGAGTTGAACGTAAATGTGATCTCGTGAGTGTAATCATAATTTACGATAGAGAGATTACCGCGGCTTCAGAGCTTTAGTTAACTGTTTTGCGAAACATAAAAGTGTAACAAAATACATAAAAAATACACTACAAAGTACACTTACACTCATAATAACACCATATAATAAAAATTATTTAAAAAAAATATTGCACACAAAAGTTATAAAAGCTCTCTAAAGATGTATATGTATGTATGTATATATATATATATATATATATATATATATATATATATATATATATATATATATATATATATATATACTGTATATATATGTATATAAATGTATCTATGTATTTACTAGGCAATAAGCCTGCCCAGAGGGCAGTCTATTTAAAATTACTAAAAAAAAATAACGAAATTATCAAAAATAAAAAAAATTAAACCTAATCTAATACACCTATAAAAATAACCTCCCCAAAAAATAAAAACACCCCTAAACTAAACTACCATGTAGGTACCTTGCATCCCTATTGGCACAACATTTATTTGGCTGTGCGCTCAGTCAACATTTTCTTGGATGCATGCGCAACTGACGACGGCGTCGGCCACGTTACAAACGTGATTATAGTATAGATATGTGAAAATATGTATTTACCGACATATATAAATATACAAATATAAAAAGATAAAAACATTTGTATACATATATAGAAGTGCATTAGAGTCCTTTGTAGTTAATTAGATGAAAAAACATGTAAAGGCATATTTATGCAATATTTATTTTTAATAAAGGCTTTAACTATGTATTTACTGTAAATATTTCACATTCCAATGTTCTGCACATAGCACAATATGTTCTATGTATTTGTAAATAGATATTCCTATATATATATTTATATATCTATATTATATACATTATAATCATGTAACAGGGCTCAAAATTTGAAGTCAGGCCACTAGTCAGACCAAAATGCTACTCGCTACTTCTGATGCCACCCACACCCCACCCACTGTCCCTCTTTGCATATGTTCAGCTATTGTAAAAACACTTTATTGTGCAGTAATTTTTATTATTGTTTTATACCACAACAAATAAAATAATACATTATTAAATTAACAAAAATAAGTGTATAGCAGTTAACAACATCAGCTAGGTTCTGGGGAAGACAACAGCTGGATAGAAAAAGGAAGTTGTTGAACTGAGAGAATGCAGAGAGTTTTAATAATTGTCATCTCTCCCTTCTCTATTAAAGGGACACTGAACCCAAACGTTTTCTTTCGTGATTCAGATACAGCATGCAATTTTAAGCAACCTTCTTATTAACTCCAATTATCAATTTTCTTTGTTCTCTTGCTATCTTTATTTGAAAAATAATTTTTGGTTCAGAATACCTGGACAGCACTTGTTTATTGGTGGGTGAATTTATCCACCAATCAGCAAGAACAACCCAGGTTGTTCACCAAAAATGGACCGGCTTCTAAACTTACATTCTTGCTTTTCAAATAAAGATTCCAAGAGAATGAAGAAAATGTGATAATAGTAGGAAATTAGAAAGTTGCTTAAAATGGCATGCTCTATCTATCACAAAAGAAAAAAAATGGGTTCAGTGTCCCTTTAACTCAATCTACTCCCTCCTCTCTTCAGTCTCTTTTTTTAAACTCGCCCTTCTCTCTCAGCCCATATCTTCTATTTACCCTCTTTCCTTCCCTTCTCTCATATCTCTTCAATCTATTTTTTTCTCCACTCTCTATCTCCTTCTCCACTTTCAATTTTCCTCTACAATCTCTCTCCCTGCCCCTGTTTACCCTCTCAGAAGTAACAGTCTGAGAAATAATGGGGTCCCATAGAGGAATAACATATCCTTGCCCTTTGATGGATATATATATACATGTGCAACGCAAAAGATTCTGTTTCGTTTCCATTAGTTAAATAAATAATTTTGTTTCGGCAAATTAGTTATGTTAAGTTAAATAGTTTTTTTCGGATGTGTTCGTTATTTCAGAGCCATTCTTTATTCATATTCATTATTCTATTCTAAAGTTTAGAATAGAATAATGCATATGAATAAAGAATGGATCAGAAAAAAACGAAAGGATCCGAGAAAACTATTAAACTTAACATAACTAATATGCCGTTGATTGCAGAAACAAAATTATTTAAAACCTCCGCCGCCACCCACATCACGACACTAAATAAAGCTATTAACTGCTAAACTGCCATCCGCCCACATCGCCAACAATAACTTAACCTATTAACCCCTAAACCGCAGTTCCCCGACATTGCAGACACTAACTAAAACACTAAATAAACCTATTAAGCCCTAAACTGCTGCCCCCACATCGCCAAGACTAACTAAACCTATTAACCCCTAAACTGCCGTTCCCCGACATCGTCAACACTAACTAAATCTATTAACCCCTAAACCGCAGTTCCCCAACATCGCCAACACTAACTAAAACACTAAATAAACCTATTAACCCGCAAACCACCTTTCCCAAACATTGCCAACACTAACTAAACCTATTAACCTCTAAACTGCAGTACACTCACATCGCCAACACTAACTAAAACACTAAATAAACCTATTAACCCCTAAACTGCCATACACCCACAAGGCCAACACTAACTAACCCTATTAACCCCTAAACTGCCACCCCATATCACAACAAACTAAATTAAAAACTATATTAACCCCTAAACCTAACACCCCCTAACTTTAACATAATTAAAATAGACCTAAGTTACAATTATTAACTAACTACCTATTTAAAAATAAATACAAACTTACCTGTGAAATAAAAATAAAACCTAAGCTTACACTAATAAAACCTAACATTACTAAAAATAAAAAAACTAACAGGCAAATTACGAGTTTTGCGGTAAGAGGGGTGCGGTGCTAACTTGCACGTTATTGTCACCGCTCACTTTCCTACAGTGCTGGTATTAAAGGTTTTATAAACCCGGCGTTAAAAGACAAGAATTGAGCGTAAAGCAAAATTGTGCTCCATAACGCACTCCAATACCAGCGCTGCTTAGTTCAGCGGTGAGCTGGTTGTACATGCTCGTGCACGATTTCCCCATAGAAATCAATGGGGAGAGCCAGCTGAGAAAAAGACTAACACCTGCAATAAAGGAGCGTAAAGCTCCGTAATGCAGCCCCATTGATTCCTATGTGGAAACACATTTTATGTTTACACCTAACACCCTAACATGAACCCCGAGTCTAAACACCCCTAATCTTATACTTATTAACCACTAATCTGCCGCCCCCAACATCGCAGACACCTACATTATATTTATTAACCCCTAATCTGCCACTCCGGACATCGCCGCCACTATAATAAACATATTAACCCCTAAACCGCCGCATCGTAAACACTAGTTAAATATTATTATTCCCTAATCTGCCGCCTCTAGCATCTCCGCCACCTACCTACATTTATTAACCCCTAATCTGCCACCCCCAACGTCGCCGCCCCTATACTATATTTGTTAACCCCTAAACCTAAGTCTAACCCTAACCCTAACACCCCCTAACTTAAATATAATTAAACTAAATCTAAATGAAACCTACAATTAATAACTAAACTAATAGTTTCATTGTAGCTAGCTTAGGGTTTATTTTTATTTTACAGGCAAGTTTGTATTTATTTTAACTAGGTAGAATAGTTACTAAATAGTTATTAACTATTTACTAACTACCTAGCTAAAATAAATACAAATTTACCTGTAAAATAAAACCTAACCTAAATTACACTAACACCTAAGACTACACTACAATTAAATAGATTACCTAAATTAAATACAATTAACTAACTTAAATACAATTATCTAAATTACAAAAAGAACAAACACTAAATTACACAAAATAAAAAAAAAATTACAAGAGATTTAAACTAATTACACCTAATCTAATAACCATATCAAAATAGAAAAAGCCCCCCCAAAATAAAAAAACCCTAGCCTAAACTAAACTACCAATAGCCCTTAAAAGGGCTTTTGCCGGACATTACCCCAAAGAAATCGTCTCTTTTACCTGTAAAAAAAATACAAACAAGCCCCCAACAGTAAAACCCACCACCCACACAACCAACCCCCCAAATAAAACCCTAACTAAAAAAACCTAAGCTCACCATTGCCCTGAAAAGGGCATTTGGCTGGGCATTGCCATTAAAAGGGCATTTAGCTCTATTGCAGCCCAAAGCCCTAACCTAAAAATAAAACCCACCCAATAAACCCTTAAAAAAACCTAACACTAACCCCTGAAGATCCACTTACAGTTTTGAAGAGCCAACATCCATCCTCAACGAAGCCGGGAGAAGTCCTCTTTGAAGCAGAAGGAAGACTTCATCCAAGCCGGGAGAAGTGGTCCTCCAGACAGGCAGAAGTCTTCACCCAGACGACATCTTCTATCTTCATCCATCCGGCGCGGAGTGGCTCCATCTTCATGCGGGTGATATGGTGGCGTTGAGCTCCATACCACACCGAAATACAATCGCTGCTTTGATGTGCTCGTGCATGATTTCCCCATAGACATCAATGGGGAGAGCCGGCAAAAAAGAAGCCTAAAACCTGCGATCGCGGAAACAAAAGCTCCGTAATGCAGCCCCATTGATGTCTATGGGGAAAGAAAAAGTTATGTTTAAACCTAACACCCTAACATAAAACCACGCCCCTAACATCGCCGCCACCTACTATACAGTTATTAACCCCTAATCTGCCGCTCCCGATATCACTGTCAATTACATAGTTATTAACTCCTAATCTGCCGCCCCCGTTATCGCCGTCACCTACATACACTTATTAGTCCTTAATCGGCTGCCCCTAACATCGCCGCACCTACATTACAGTTATTAACCCCTAATCTGCCGCCCCCGATATCGCCGTCACCTACATACAGTTATTAACCCCTAATCTGCTGCCCCTAACATTGCCACCATCTACATTACACTTATTAACCCCTAATCTGCCGTCCCCAATGTCACCGCCACTATTACTAAAGTTATTAACCCCTAAACCTCTGGCCTCCCACATCACTAAAACTACATAAATATATTAACCCCTAAACCTAACCCTAACGTAACCCTAACCCTAAGCATAACCCTAACACCCCCTAACTTAAATATAATTAAAATAAATCTAAATAAAACTTACAATTATTTCCTAAATAATTCTTATTTAAAACTAAATACAAACTTATCTATAAAATAAAACCAATCGGCTAGATTACGAGTTTTGCGGTAAGAGGGGTGCAGTGCTAACTTGCACGTTATTGTCACCGCTCACTTACCTACAGCGCTGGTATTACAGGTTTTTATAAACCCGGTGTTATTAGGCAAGAAATGAGAGTAGAGCAAAATTGAGCTCCATACCGCACTTTAATACCAGCGCTGCTTAAGTCAGCGGTGAGCTGGTTTTACGTGCTCGTGCATGATTTCCCCATAGACATCAATGGGGAGAGCCGGCTGAAAAAAAGCCTAACATCTGCAATAAAGCAGCGTAAAGCTCCGTAACGCAGCCCCAATGATTCCTATGGGGAAACAAAATTTATGTTTACATCTAACACCCTAATATGAACCCCCGAGTCTAAAGACCCTTAATCTTACACTTATTAACCCCTAATCTGCCACCCCTGACATCGCTGACACCTTCATTATATTTATTAACCCCTAATCTGCCGCCCCTGACATCGTCGACACCTACATTATACTTATTAACCCCTAATCTGCTGCCCCCAACATCGCCAACACCTACATTATACTTATTAGCCCCTAATCCACTGTCCCCAATGTCACCGCAACTTACCTACACTTATTAACCCCTAATCTGCTGCCCCCAATTTCGCCGACACCTACATTATACTTATTAACCCCTAATCTCCCGTCCCCAATGTCGCCGCAACCTACCTACACTTATTAACCCCTAATATGCTGCTCCGGACATCGCCACCACTATAATAAATATATTAACCCCTAAACTGCAGCACCCCGCCTCGCAAACACAAATTAAATATTATTAACCCCTAATCTGCTGCCCCTAACATCGCCGCCACCTACCTACATTTATTAACCCCTAATCTGCTGCCCACAACGTCGCCGCCACTATACTAAATTTATTAACCCCTAAACCTAGGTCTAACCCTAACACCCCCTAACTCAAATATAATTAAAATAAATCTAAATAAAAATTGCTATTATTACCTAAATAATTCCTATTTAAAACTAAAATACTTACCTGTAAAATAAACCCTAAGCTAACTACAATATAACTAATAGTTACATTGTAGCTAGCTTAGGGTTTATTTTTATTTTACAGGCAAGTTTGTATTTATTTTAACTAGGTAGAATAGTTACTAAATAGTTATTAACTATTTACTAACTAGCTAGTTAAAATCAATACAAATTTACCTGTAAAATAAAGCCTAACCTGTCTTACACTAACACCTAACATTACACTACAATTAAATAAATTAAATTAATTAAATACAATTACCTAAAATACGCCTAGATTTAGAGTTGGGCGGTAGCCGTGAAAACCAGCGTTAGAGGCTCCAAACGCTGGTTTTTACCGCCCTCTGGTATTTGGAGTCAGTCAGGAAAGGGTCTAACGCTCACTTTCGAGCCGCGACTTTTCCATACCGCAGATCCCCTTACGTCAATTGCGTATCATATCTTTTCAATGGGATCTTTCTAACGCCGGTATTTAGAGTCGTGGCTGAAGTGAGCGTTAGAGATCTAACGACCAAATTCCAGCCGCAGAAAAAAGTCAGTAGTTAAGAGCTTTTTGGGCTAACGCCGGTTCATAAAGCTCTTAACTACTGTGCTCTACAGTACACTAACACCCATAAACTACCTATGTACCCTTAAACCGAGGCCCCCCACATCGCCGCCACTCGATTAAATTTTTTTAACCCCTAATCTGCCGACCGCCACCTACGTTATACTTATGTACCCCTAATCTGCTGCCCCTAACACCGCCGACCCCTATATTATATTTATTAACCTCTAATCTGCCCCCCACAACGTCGCCTCCAGCTACCTACAATAATTAACCCCTAATCTGCCGACCGCAAAGCGCCGCCACCTACGTTATCCTTATGTACCCCTAATCTGCTGCCCCTAACACCGCCGACCCCTATATTATATTTATTAACCCCTAATCTGCCCCCCACAACGTCGCCGCCACCTACCTACATTTATTTACCCCTAATCTGCCGAGCGGACCGCACCGCTACTATAATAAAGTTATTAACCCCTAATCCGCCTCACTCCCGCCTCAATAACCCTATAATAAATAGTATTAACCCCTAATCTGCCCTCCCTAACATCGCCGACACCTAACTTCAAACATTAACCCCTAATCTGCCGAACGGAGCTCACCGCTATTCTAATAAATTTTTTAACCCCTAAAGCTAATTCTAACCCTAACACCCCCCTAAGTTAAATATAATTTTATTCTAACGAAATAAATTAACTCTTATTAAATAAATTATTCCTATTTAAAGCTAAATACTTACCTGTAAAATAAATCCTAATATAGCTACAATATAAATTATAATTATATTGTAGCTATTTTAGGATTAATATTTATTTTACAGGTAACTTTGTAATTATTTTAACCAGGTACAATAGCTATTAAATAGTTAATAACTATTTAATAGTTACCTAGTTAAAATAATTACAAAATTACCTGTAAAATAAATCCTAACCTAAGTTACAATTAAACCTAACACTACACTATCAATAAATAAATTAAATAAACTACCTACAATTATCTACAATTAAACCTAACACTACACTATCAATAAATAAATTAAATACAATTCCTACAAATAAATACAATTAAATAAACTAACTAAAGTACAAAAAATAAAAAAGAACTAAGTTACAAAAAATAAAAAAATATTTTCAAACATTAGAAAAAAATTACAACAATTTTAAACTAATTACACCTACTCTAAGCCCCCTAATAAAATAACAAAGACCCCCAAAATAAAAAAATGCCCTACCCTATTCTAAATTACAAAAGTTCAAAGCTCTTTTACCTTACCAGCCCTTAAAAGGACCTTTTGTGGGGCATGCCCCAAAGAATTCAGCTCTTTTGCCTGTAAAAAAAACCATACAATACCCCCCCCCCAACATTACAACCCACCACCCACATACCCCTAATCTAACCCAAACCCCCCTTAAATAAACCTAACACTAAGCCCCTGAAGATCTTCCTACCTTGTCTTCACCATGCCAGGTATCACCGATCGTTCCAGGCTCCAAAATCTTCATCCAAGCCCAAGCGGGGGCTAGACATCCATCATCCGGCAGCTGAAGAGGTCCAGAAGAGGCTCCAAAGTCTTCATCCTATCCGGGAAGAAGAGGCGATCCGGTCCGGCAACCATCTTGATCCAAGCGGCATCTTCTATCTTCATCCGATGACGACCGGCTCCATCTTGAAGACCTCCACCGCGGACCCATCTTCTTCTTCCGACGACTTCCCGACGAATGTCGGTTCCTTTAAGGGACGTCATCCAAGATGGCGTCCCTCGAATTCCGATTGGCTGATAGGATTCTATCAGCCAATCGGAATTAAGGTAGGAAAATTCTGATTGGCTGATGGAATCAGCCAATCAGATTGAGCTCGCATTCTATTGGCTGTTCCGATCAGCCAATAGAATGCAAGCTCAATCTGATTGGCTGATCGGATCAGCCAATCGGATTGAACTTGATTCTGATTGGCTGATTCCATCAGCCAATCAGAATTTTCCTACCTTAATTCCGATTGGCTGATAGAATCCTATCAGCCAATCGGAATTCGAGGGACGCCATCTTGGATGACGTCCCTTAAAGGAACCGTCATTCGTCAGGAAGTCGTCGGAAGAAGAAGATGGGTCCGCGGTGGAGGTCTTCAAGATGGAGCCGGTCGTCATCGGATGAAGATAGAAGATGCCGCTTGGATCAAGATGGTTGCCGGACCAGATCGCCTCTTCTTCCCGGATAGGATGAAGACTTTGGAGCCTCTTCTGGACCTCTTCAGCTGCCGGATGATGGATGTCTAGCCCCCGCTTGGGCTTGGATGAAGATTTCGGAGCCTGGAACGATCGGTGATACCTGGCATGGTGAAGACAAGGTAGGAAGATCTTCAGGGGCTTAGTGTTAGGTTTATTTAAGGGGGGTTTGGGTTAGATTAGGGGTATGTGGGTGGTGGGTTGTAATGTTGGGGGGGGGTATTGTATGTTTTTTTTTACAGGCAAAAGAGCTGAATTCTTTGGGGCATGCCCCACTAAAGGTCCTTTTAAGGGCTGGTAAGGTAAAAGAGCTTTGAACTTTTGTAATTTAGAATAGGGTAGGGCATTTTTTTATTTTGGGGGTCTTTGTTATTTTATTAGGGGGCTTAGAGTAAGTGTAATTAGTTTAAAATTGTTGTAATTTTTTTCTAATGTTTGTAAATATTTTTTTATTTTTTGTAACTTAGTTCTTTTTTATTTTTTGTACTTTAGTTAAATTATTTAATTGTGTTTATTTGTAGGAATTGTATTTAATTTATTTATTGATAGTGTAGTGTTAGGTTTAATTGTAACTTAGGTTAGGATTTATTTTACAGGTAATTTTGTAATTATTTTAACTAGGTAACTATTAAATAGTTCTTAACTATTTAATAGCTATTGTACCTGGTTAAAATAATTACAAAGTTACCTGTAAAATAAATATTAATCCTAAAATAGCTACAATATAATTATAATTTATATTGTAGCTATATTAGGATTTATTTTACAGGTAAGTATTTAGCTTTAAATAGGAATAATTTATTTAATAAGAGTTAATTTATTTCGTTAGATTTAAATTATATTTAATTTAGGGGGGTGTTAGGGTTAAAGTTAGACTTAGCTTTAGGGGTTAATAAATTTATTAGAGTAGCGGTGAGCTCCTGTCGGCAGATTAGGGGTTAATACTTGAAGTTAGGTGTCAGCAATGTTAGGGAGGGCAGATTAGGGGTTAATACTATTTATTATAGGGTTAATGAGGCGGGAGTGAGGCGGATTAGGGGTTAATACATTTATTATAGTAGCGCTCAGGTCCGGTCGGCAGATTAGGGGTTAATAAGTGTAGTTAGGTGGAGGCGACGTTGGGGGCGGCAGATTAGGGGTTAATAAATATAATATAGGGGTCGGCGATGTTAGGGCAGCAGATTAGGGGTACATAGGGATAATGTAGGTGGCGGGGGTGTACGGAGCGGCAGATTAGGGGTTAAAAATAATATGCAGGGGTCAGCGATAGCGGGGGCGGCAGATTAGGGGTTAATAAGTGTAAGGTTAGGGGTGTTTAGACTCGGGGTACATGTTAGAGTGTTAGGTGCAGACGTAGGAAGTGTTTCCCCATAGAAAACAATGGGGCTGCATTAGGAGCTGAACGCGGCTTTTTTGCAGGTGTTAGGTTTTTTTTTCAGCTCATACAGCCCCGTTGTTTTCTATGGGGGAATCGTGCACGAGCACGTTTTTGAAGCTGGCCGCGTCCCTAAGCACCGCTGGTATCGAGAGTTGAAGTTGCGGTAAATATGCTCTACGCTCCTTTTTTGGAGCCTAACGCAGCCATTCTGTGAACTCTAAATACCAGCGGTATTTAAAAGGTGCGGCCAGAAAAAAGCACGCGTAGCTAACGCACCCCTTTGGCCGCAAAACTCTAAATCTAGGCGTTACAAAAATTACAAAAACCCCCCACTAAATTACACAAAATAAAAAACATATTATCAGATATTTAAACTAATTACACCTAATCTAATAGCAGTATCAAAATAAAAAAGCCCCCCAAAATAAAATAAACCCTTGCCTAAACTAAACTACCAATAGCCCTTAAAAGGGCTTTTGCGGGGCATTGCCCCAAAGAAATCAGCTCCTTTGCCTGTAAAAAAAAATACAAACAACCCCCCAACAGTAAAACCCACCACCCACACAACCAACCCCCCAAATAAAATCCTACCTAAAAAACATAAGCTCCTCATTGCCCTGAAAAGGGCATTTGGAAGGGCATTGCCCTTAAAAGGGCATTTAGCTCTTTTACATTGCCCAAAAAAATCTCAAAATAAAACCCACCCAATAAACCCTTAAAAAAAACTAACACTAACTCCCGACGATCCACTTATAGTGTTCGAAGACCGGACATCCATCCTCATCCAGGCGGCAGAAGTCTTCATCCAAGCCGACAGAAGTCCTCATCAAAGACGGCAGAAGTCTTCATCCAAACGGGCAGAAGTCCTCCTCGAAGCCGGCAGAAGTCTTCATCCTCAGTGGGCAGAAGTCTCCAGAAGACATCTTCTATCTTCATCTATCCGGTGCGGAGCAGGTTCATCTTCAAGACATCCAGCATGGAGCATCCTATTCTTGCGAAATCCGCTGGAAAATGAAGTTTCCTTTTAAGTGACATCATCCAAGATGGCGTCCCTTACATTCCAATTGGCTGATAGAATTCTATCAGCCAATAGGAATTAAAGGTGAAAAAATCCTATTGGCTGTTGCAATCAGCCAATAGGATTGAGCTTTCATCCTATTGGCTGAATTATATCAGAAAATTGGAATGTAAGGGACGCCATCTTGGATGACGTCACTTAAAGGGAAACTTCATTTTCCAGCGGATTTCATAAGAAGAGGATGCTCTGCGCCGGATGTCTTGAAGATGGACGCACTCCGCGTCAGATGGATGAAGATAGAAGATGCCGTCTGGATGAAGACTTCTGCTCACTTGGATGAAGACTTCTGCCGGCTTCGAGGAGGACTTCTGCCCGCTTGGATGAAGACTTCTGCCGCCTTGATGAGGATGGATGTCCGGTCTTCGAAAACTGTAAGTGGGGTGTTAGTGTTAGTTTTTTTTTAAGGGTTTATTCGGTGGGTTTTATTTTTAGATTAGGGTTTTGGGCAATGTAAAAGAGCTAAATGTCCTTTTAAGGGCAATACCCATTAAAATGCCCTTTTCAGGGCAATGGTTAGCTTAGGTTTATTTAGATAGGTTTTTATTTGGGGGGTTTGGTTGTGTGGGTGGTGGGTTTTACTGTTCGGGGGCTGTTTGTATTATTTTACAGGTAAAAGAGCTGATTTCTTTGGGGCAATGCCGCCCAAAAGGCCCTTTTAAAGGCTATTGGTAGTTTAGTATAGGCCAGAGTTTTTTTTATTTTGGGTAGGCTTTTTTATTTCGATAGGGCTATTAGATTTATTTTTGATAATTTTGTTTTTTATTTTGTGTAATTTAGTGTTTATTTTTTTTTTGTAATTTAGATAATTGTATTTAATTAATTTCATTTATTTTATTTCATTGTAATGTTAGGTTTTATTGTAAGCAGGTTAGGTTTTAATTTACAGGTAAATTTGTATTTATTTTAGCTTGGTAGTTAGTAAATAGTTAATAACTATTTACTAACTAGTCTACTTAGTTAAAATAAATACAAACTTACCTGTAAAATAAAAATAAAACCTAACGCCTAGATTTAGAGTTCTGCGGCCAAAGGGGTGCGTTAGCTACGCGTGCTTTTTTCTGGCCGCACCTTTTAAATACAGCTGGTATTGAGAGTTCACAGAATGGCTGCGTTAGGCTCCAAAAAAGGAGCGTAGAGCATATTTAACGCAACTTTAACTCTCGATACCAGCGGTGCTTACGGACGCGGCCAGCTTCAAAAACGTGCTCGTGCACGATTCCCCCATAGAAAACAATGGGGCTGTTTGAGCTGAAAAAAAACCTAACACCTGCAAAAAAGCCGCGTTTAGCTCCTAATGCAGCCCCATTGTTTGCTATGGGGAAACACTTCCCACGTCTGCACCTAACACTCTAACATGTACCCCGAGTCTAAACACCCCTAACCTTACACTTATTAGCCCCTAATCTGCCACCCCCGCTATCGCTGACACCTGCATATTTTTTTAACCCCTAATCTGCCGCTCCGTAAACCGCCGCTACTTACATTATCCCTATGTACCCCTAATCTGCTGCCCCTAACACCGCCGACCCCTATATTTATTAAGCCCTAATCTGCCCCCCACAACGTCGCCTCCACCTGCCTACACTTATTAACCCCTAATCTGCCGAGCAGACCGCACCGCTATTATAATAAAGTTATTAACCCCTAATCCGCCTCACTCCCGCCTCAATAACCCTATAATAAATAGTATTAACCCCTAATCTGCCCTCCCTAACATTGCCGACACCAAACTTCAAACATTAACCCCTAATCTGCCGACTGGAGCTCACTGCTATTCTAATAAATGTATTAACCCCTAAAGCTAAGTCCAACCCTAACACTAACACCCCCCTAAGTTAAATATAATTTAAATCTAACAAAATAAATTAACTCTTATTAAATAAATTATTCCTATTTAAAGCTAAATACTTACCTGTAAAATAAATCCTAATATAGCTACAATATAAATTATAATTATATTATAGCTATTTTAGGATTTATATTTATTTTACTGGTAACTTGGTATTTATTTTAACCAGGTACAATAGCTATTAAATAGTTAAGAACTATTTAATAGCTAAAATAGTTAAAATAATTACAAAATTACCTGTAAAATAAATCCTAACCTAAGTTACAATTAAACCTAACACTACACTATCAATAAATTAATTAAATAAAATACCTACAATTACCTACAATTAAACCAAACACTACACTATCAATACATTAATTAAATACAATATCTACAAATAAATCCAATGAAATAAACTAACTAAAGTACAAAAAATAAAAAAGAACTAAGTTACAAAAAATAAAAAAATATTTACAAACATCAGAAAAATATTACAACAATTTTAAACTAATTACATCTACTCTAAGCCCCCTAATAAAATAACAAAGACCCCCAAAATAAAAAAATGCCCTACCCTATTCTAAATTACAAAAGTTCAAAGCTCTTTTACCTTACCAGCCCTGAACAGGGCCCTTTGCGGGGCATGCCCCAAAGAATTCAGCTCTTTTGCCTGTAAAAAAAACACATACAATACCCCCCCAAAATTACAACCCACCACCCACATACCCCTAATCTAACCCAAACCCCCTTAAATAAACCTAAAACTAAGCCCCTGAAGATCTTCCTACCTTATCTTCACCATACCAGGTTCACCGATCGATCCAGAAGAGCTCCTCCAATGTCTTGATCCAAGCCCAAGCGGGGGGCTGAAGAGGTCCATGATCCGGCTGAAGTCTTCATCCAAGCGGGAGCTGAAGAGGTCCATGATCCGGCTGAAGTCTTCTATCAACGGCATCTTCAATCTTCTTTCTTCCGGATCCATGTTCATCCCGCCGACGCGGAACATCCATCTTCACCGACGACTTCCCGACGAATGACGGTTCCTTTAAGGGACGTCATCCAAGATGGCGTCCCTCGAATTCCGATTGGCTGATAGGATTCTATCAGCCAATCGGAATTAAGGTGGGAAAATTCTGATTGGCTGATGGAATCAGCCAATCAGAATCAAGTTCAATCCGATTGGCTGATTCAATCAGCCAATCAGATTGAGCTTGCATTCTATTGGCTGTTCCGATCAGCCAATAGAATGCGAGCTCAATCTGATTGGCTGATTGGATCAGCCAATCAGATTGAACTTGATTCTGATTGGCTGATTCCATCAGCCAATCAGAATATTCCTACCTTAATTCCGATTGGCTGATAGAATCCTATCAGCCAATCGGAATTCGAGGGACGCCATCTTGGATGACGTCATTTAAAGGAACCGTCATTCGGCGAGTAGGTGTCGGTTGAAGAGGATGTTCCGTGTCGGCTTGGAAGAAGATGGCTCTGCTCCGCTCCAGAAGAAAGAAGATTGAAGATGCGGCTTGATAGAAGACTTCATCCCGATGATGGACTTCCGACTTCAGCCCGATGATGGATTTCTTCAGCCGCCACTTGGATCTAGACTTCAGCCCGAGGATAGACGTCACTCTTCAGCCCTCCGCTTGGGCTTGGATCAACACTTCCGAGGACCGATCGGTGAACCTGGTATGGTGAAGATAAGGTAGGAAGATCTTCAGGGGCTTAGTGTTAGGTTTATTTAAGGGGGGTTTGGGTTAGATTAGGGGTATGTGGGTGGTGGGTTGTAATGTTGGGGGGGGTATTGTATGTGTTTTTTTTACAAGCAAAAGAGCTGAATTCTTTGGGGCATGCCCCGCAAAGGGCCCTGTTCAGGGCTGGTAAGGTAAAAGAGCTTTGAACTTTTTTAATTTAGAATAGGGTAGGGCATTTTTTTATTTTGGGGGGCTTTGTTATTTTATTAGGGGGCTTAGAGTAGGTGTAATTAGTTTAAAATTGTTGTAATATTTTTCTAATGTTTGTAAATATTTTTTTATTTTTTGTAACTTAGTTCTTTTTTATTTTTTGTACTTTAGTTAGTTTATTTCATTGTATTTATTTGTAGATATTTAATTTAAATAATTTATTGATAGTGTAGTGTTAGGTTTAATTGTAGATAATTGTTGGTATTTTATTTAATTAATTTATTGATAGTGTAGTGTTAGGTTTAATTGTAACTTAGGTTAGGATTTATTTTACAGGTAATTTTGTAATTATTTTAACTATTTTAGCTATTAAATAGTTCTTAACTATTTAATAGCTATTGTACCTGGTTAAATACAAAATACAAAGTTGCCTGTAAAATAAATATTAATCCTAAAATAGCTATAATATAATTATAATTTATGTTGTAGCTATATTAGGGTTTATTTTACAGGTAAGTATTTAGATTTAAATAGGAATAATTTATTTAATAAGAGTTAATTTATTTCGTTAGAATACAATTATATTTAATTTAGGGGGGTGTTAGGGTTAGGGTTAGAATTAGCTTTAGGGGTTAAAAAATTTATTAGAGTAGCGGTGAGCTCCGATCGGCAGATTAGGGGTTAATACTTGAAGTTAGGTGTCGGCGATGTTAGGGAGGGCAGATTAGGGGTTAATACTATTTATTATAGGGTTATTGAGGCGGGAGTGAGGCGGATTAGGGGTTAATAGCTTTATTATAGTAGCGGCGGCGTGCGGACGGCAGATTAGGGGTTAATAAGTGTAGGCAGGTGGAGGCGACGTTGTGGGGGGCAGATTAGGGGTTATTAAATATAATATAGGGGTCGGCGATGTTAGGGGCAGCAGATTAGGGGTACATAAGGATAACGTAGGTGGCGGCCGGCAGATTAGGGGTTAAAAAAATTTAATCGAGTGGCGGCGATGTGGGGGGACCTTGATTTAGGGGTACATAGGTAGTTTATGGGTGTTAGTGTACTTTAGAGCACAGTAGTTAGGAGCTTTATAAACCGGCGTTAGCCCAGAAAGCTCTTAACTACTGACTTTTTTCTGCGGCTGGAGTTTTGTCGTTAGATTTCTAACGCTCACTTCAGCCACGACTCTAAATACCGGAGTTAGAAAGATCCCATTGAAAAGATAGGATACGCAATTGACGTAAGGGGATCTGCGGTATGGAAAAGTCGCGGCTGAAAAGTGAGCGTTAGACCCTTTAATGACTGACTCCAAATACTAGAGGGCGGTAAAAACCAGAGTTAGGAGCCTCTAACGCTGGTTTTGACGGCTACCGCCAAACTCTAAATCTAGGCCTAAGATAGCTACAATGTAACTATTACATTGGTATTAATTGTAAGTTTAATTTAGATTTATTTTAATTATATTTAAGTTAGGGGGTGTTAGGGTTAGGGTTATGCTTAGGGTTACGTTAGGGTTAGGTTTAGGGGTTAATATATTTATGTAGAGTTAGTGATGTGGGAGGCCAGAGATTTATGGGTTAATAGTTTATTTTATTATATTTCGTTGTGGGGGGCTTGCGGTTTAGTGGTTAATTAGTGGTTATTATAGCGGTGGTGTGGGCGGACAGCAGATGAGGGGTTAATAATCTTTGAATAGTGTTTGCAATGCGGGAGTGCGGTGGTTTAGGGGTTAATAGGTTTATTATAGTGGCGGCGGTGTCGGTGAGCGGCGGAATAGGGGTTAATACATTTTTTAAGTGGCGGCGATGCCCGGAGTGGCAGATTAGGGGTTAATAACTTTATTATAGTGTTTGCAATGCGGGTGGGCCTCGGTTTAGGGGGTTAATAGGTAGTTTATGGGTGTTAGTGTACTTTTTAACACTTTAGTTATGAGTTTTATGGTACAGCTTTGTAACGTAAAGCTCATAACTACTGACTTTAGATGGCGGTACGGATCTTATGGTTATAGAGTGTACCACTCACTTTTTGGCCCCCCAGGCAAAACTCATAATACCGGTGCTATGAAAGTCCCATTGAAAAAGGACTTTATTAAAAGTGCGGTACCGAAGTTGCGTGACGGCCAAAAAGGTGTGCGGTACACCTATACCTACAAGACTTGTAATAGCAGCGTTAGGGAAAAAGCAGCGTTCTGATGCATAACAATGCTTTTTCACTCATAACGCAAAATTCGTAATCTAGCTGTAAGATTACTAAAAAATTAAAACTACAATTACAAAAAATAGCAAACAAATGCCTAGATTACGAGTTTTGTCGGTACTGCTGTGCGGTGCTAACGAGCAGTTTTCCCTCACCGCTCACCTACAGACAACGCTGGTATTACAGGTTTTTTCAAACCCGGCGTTAGCTGCAGAAAAGTGAGCGGGGAGCAAAATTTAGCTCCACATCTCACCTCAATACCAGCGCTGATTACGGTAGCGGTGAGCTGGCAAAACGTGCTCGTGCACGATTTCCCCATAGGAAAAAAAACCTAACACCTGCAAAAAAGCAGCGTAAAGCTCCTAACGCAGCCCCATTGATTCCTATGGGGATATACATTTATGTCTACACCTAACACCCTAACATGAACCCCGAGTCTAAACACCCCTAATCTTACACTTATTAACCCCTAATCTGCCGCCCCCAACATCGCCATAACCTACATTATATTATTAACCATTAATCTGACGCTCCGGACACTGCCGCCACCTACATTATAGTTATGAACCCCTAATCTGCTGCCCCCAACATCGCTGACACCTACATTATATTTATTTATTAACCCCTAATCTGCCACCCCCAACATCGCCGCCACTATATTAAAGTTATTAACCACTAAATATAAGTCTAACCCTAACCCTAAGACCCCCTAACTTAAATCAGCCAATAGAATGCCACCTCAATCCTATTGGCTGATTGGATCAGCCAATAGGATTGAACTTCAATCCTATTGGCTGATTGCATCAGCCAATAGGATTTTTTCTACCTTAATTCCGATTGGCTGATAGAATTCTATCAGCCAATCGGAATTGAAGGGACGCCATCTTGGATGACGTCATTTAAAGGAACCTTCATTCTTCAGTTGGACGTCGATGGAAGAGGATGTGCCATGTCGGATGTCTTGAAGATGGACCCGCTCTCTTTGTATGCAAATTAATTTATGGGTGATGGAGGAAACCAGATGAGGACTCCTTGCCCAGTGTGCTTAGAGGAATGTGGCTGCACCTCACTGACGAAGCCCTTAGGAGGCCGAAATGATTGTCTGGGGTTGTCATGTTCCTTGTTCAGAGGAGAATTGCCTGGTATTTCGGGGCTAGACTGACCTTAATTGGCAGGATCTGACTGATATACTTCAGGAAAGTTTTCCTTTGTGAAAAGCACACTGGTCTAAAAGAGGCTGCTTCCAGGTGGTAAATCGCCATAGAACTAGCTGATGAGCTGTTTTTCGTTCCTGGTTGAGCGCTTCTCTCTTTGTATGCTCCGCGTCGGATGTCTTGAAAATGGACCCGCTTCGCGCCGGATGGATAAAGATAGAAGATGCCGCCTGGATGAAGACTTCTGCCCATCTGGAGGACCACTTCGCCCGGCTTCGTTGAGGACTTCAGCCCGGCTGGGTGAAGACTTCGTAAGGTAGGGTGATCTTCAAGGGGTTAGTGTTAAGTTTTATTAAGGGGGTATTGGGTGGGTTTTAGAGTAGGGTTGGGTGTGTGGGTGGTGGGTTTTAATGTTGGGGGGGCTGATTACTTTGGGGCAATGCCCCGCAAAAGGCCCTTTTAAGGGCTATTTGTAATTTAGTATAGGGTAGGGCTTTTATTATTTTGGTTTTTTTTTAATTTTATTAGGGGGATTAGATTAGGTGTAATTGGTTTAAAAAACTTGTAATTATTTTATTATTTTCTGTAATTTAGTGTTTTTTTTTTCGTACTTTAGATAATTGTATTTAATTGTATTTAGTTTAGGGAATTAATTTAATTATAGTGTAGTGTTAAGTGTAATTGTAACATAGGTTTGGTTTTATTTTACAGGTAAATTTGTCTTTATTTTAACTAGGTAGTTATTAAATAGTTAGTTAACTATTTAATAACTATTGTACCTAGTTAAAATAAATACAAACTTGCCTGTAAAATAAAATTAAACCCTAAACTAGCTACAATGTAATTATTAGTTCTATTGTAGCTATCTTAGGGTTTATTTTATAGCTAAGTATTTAGTTTTAAATAGAAATAATTTAGTTACTGATAGTAATTTTATTTAGATTTATTTAAATTATATTTCAGTTAGGGGGTGTTAGGTTCAGGGTTAGACTTAGGTTTAGGGGTTAATAACTTTATTATAGTGGCGACGACGTTGGGGGCGGCAGATTAGGGGTTAATAAATATAGGTAGGTGTCGGCAATGTTAAGGCAGGCAGATTAGGGATTAATAGTATTTAACTAGTGTTTGCGAGGTGGGAGTGTGGCGGTTTAGGGTTTTATATATTTATTATAGTGGTTGCAATGTCCGGTTCGGCAGATTAGGGGTTAAACATTTTTTTTTTAGTGTTTGCGATGTGGGGGCTGGGGCTCGGTTTAGGGGTTAATAGGTAGTTTATGGGTGTTAGTGTACTTTTTAGCACTTTAGTTAAGAGTTTTATGCTACGGCGTTAGCCCATAAAACTCTTAACTACTGACTTTTAAATGGGGTACCAGTCTTGACAGGAGAGGGTCTACCGCTCACTTTTTGGAAGACTTGTAATACCGGCGTTATGCAAGTCCCATTGAAAATATAGGATACGCAATTGACGTAAGTGGATTTGTGGTATTTTCGAGTCTGACCAAAAAACTGAGCGATGAGCCTGTCATTTCAAGACTCGTAATACCAGCGGGCATTAGAAAGCAGCGTTGGGACCTCTGAACGCTGCTTTTTAAGGCTAACGCAATCTAGCCGAAAATGATCCAAAACAATAAAAATTATTCCTATTCTAATACCCCGTTTGTTTGTTTTTTTTAAAAAAACACTCCAAAATAAAAAAAACAAATCTATAATAAACTACCAAGGGCCCTTAAAAGGGCCTTTTGTAGGGCGTTGCCTTAAATTTAACAGCTCTTTTTAAAAAAAAATAAAACAAACACCCCCTAACATGGGCATTTGTATGAGCATTGCCCTTAAAATGGCATTCAGCTCTTTTTCAGCACATTGAAAATAAAAAATCACTAATTTAAAAAAAAAAAAAAACACCCCAAAAATTAAAAAATTCCCATTACAAAAACTAAGAAATGAAATTATCCGTCCATGTGTACCATCCCATAAACTAAAAAAACAAAACTCTGCCAACCTTACTCACATTCCTCTTGCATCTAAAGCCACTACCCCTTTCACTTGTGCACTCTGGAACTCTCGCTCTGTTTGCAACAAGCTCAGTTCTCCCGCTCCCTTAACCTTCTGGCCCTAATAGAAACCTGGCTCTCTCCCCTAGACACATCATGCACTGCTGCTCTGTCACATGGGGTTCTCCTCTTCAGCCACACTCCTAAGTCTGGTAATAGACAAGGAGGTGGTGTAGGTATTTTACTTTCCTCTCGTTGCAACTTCCAACAAATACAAACCATCTCTTCTCTCACAATTTCCTCATTCGAAACCCACATGATTCGCTTATTCTCTCCCCTCTCTATATGTGTTGCTGTCATATACCGACCCATCTGGCTCCTCAACTCAATTTCTAGATCACTCGGCTGCCTGGCTACCTTATTTCCTTTCCTCAAACACCCCTGCCCTCATCCTTGGTGACTTCAATATCCCTCTCGACAATCCCACTTCCTCCTCTGCAAAACAAATTCTGCAACTCACTTCCTCTTTTTGTTTGTCACAATGGACTGAATCTTCCACTCACAAAGACGGTCACTCCCTTGACCTGATCTTTAGCTATTGATGCACTATTTCAAACTTCACAAACTCCCCTTTTCCTCTTTCTGACCACCATCTCCTCACTTGCAACATATCATCCCTCCCTACAACTCTCCCTCCTCCTACTCCTCACACCAAGCTTCACAGAAGCATTATGTCACTAGATCAGCAACAGCTTGCTAATTCTCTCAAACCTCTCCTCTCATCCTTCTCCTTCTTTTCCTGCCCTGACCAATCTATCTGCCACTATAACTCCACCCTTACATCTGTCCTTGACAATATGGGCCCTCTTACCATAGCTTGGAATACACACACTCATCCACAGCTGGCATACTCCTCTGACATGGTACCCACGCAGATGTTCCCGTACTGCTGAGCGGCACTGGAGAAAATCTCGGAGTTCAGCTGATTTTCTTCATTACAAATTAATCTTGAACTCCTACTATTCTGCCCTTAATCTCCATAAGCAACATTACTTCTCTACTCTTATTTCTATTCTTTCTTCAAACCCCAACATCTATTCTCCACTTTCAATACTCTTCTCTGCCCACCCCCACCTCCTAATACAACTTCTCTGTCAGCTCAGGACTTTGCTAGCCATTTCAATAACAAAATTGACTCCATCAGAAACGAAATCAGCTATCAACATAATTCCACTCTCTCACCCCCTCAAATGCTCACAACCAACCACAACCCACATAGTCATAAACTTAGCTCTTTCTCCCCCGTTACTGAGGAAGAAGTTTTGGCACTTATACTGTGCTCTAACCTCACTACCTGTCCCCTTGACCCTATCCCCTCACAGCTACTTTCCTCCCTCTCTTCTACTTTTACCCCTATACTCACACACATTTTCAACCTCTCCCTCAGCACTGGTATATTTCCCTCATCTCTGAAACATGCACTGGTCACACCTATCCTCAAAAAACCTTCCCTTGATCCATCCTCCCCATCCAACTACCGCCCTATTTCCCTCCTCCCTCTTGCCTCAAAGCTTCTCGAAAAACTAGTATATGCACACCTATCCCATTTCCTTACATTAAACGCCCTCCTTGACCCACTGCTAATTAGATTTCATCCCCATCACTCCACAAAGACAGCAATCGTTAAGGTTACCAATGACCTGCTTACAGCAAAATCAAAAGGCCACTTCTCTCTGCTTATTCTCCTTGATCTGTCCGCAGCCTTTGATACTGTTGACCACCCTCTTTTGCTCCAAACCCTCCAATCCTTTGGCATCTGTGACACAGCCCTCTTGTGGTTCTCTTCCTACCTGTCAAACCGTACCTTTAGTGTAGCCTTCTGTGGGGCCTCCTCTGCCCCGTCACCACTTTCTGTCGGGGTACCGCAAAGCTCTGTCCTCAGTCCCCTTCTCTTCTCAATCTACACGTCATCATTAGGTTCCCTATTAAAGTCCCACAGTTTCCAATATCATTTGTATGCTGACGACACCCAAATCTACTTCTTTACACCAGACCTATCTCCTTCCTTGCTAACCCGTGTCACTAACTGTCTTGCTCACATCTTATCCTGGATGTCCTCTCACTACCTCAAACTAAATCTCTCCAAAACTGAGCTCCTTATTTTCTCCCCTTCTTCCAAAATCTCCACCCCCAATCTCTCTGTAACTGTCAATAACTCCATCATTACCCCTACCCCACATGCTTGATGTCTCTGTGTCACATTTGACTCAGATCTTTCTTTCACTCCTCACATTCAATCCTTGGCTAAAGCCTGCCACTTCCACCTTAAAAACATCTATAAATTAGAAATTTTCTTACACAAGACACAACTAATATTTTAATCCACTCTCTCATCCATTCCCACCTTGATTATTGCAACTTTGTCCTCTCTGGTCTCCCCAGCTGCCGCCAAGATCCTTTACAATCCATAATGAATGCCTCTGCCAGGCTCATCTTCCTTACACGTCGCTCTTTGCCAATCCCTTCACTGGCTTCCTCTTGCCTCTATGATTAAAAACAAAATTCTCATTCTCACATATAAAGCCCTCAAATGCACTGCTCACCCCTAAATCTCAGACCTTGTCTCCAGATACTCTCCCTCCCGTCCCCTTCACTCTGCTCATGACCTCCTACTCTCCTCCTCTCTTGTTACCTCATCACACTCCCATTTGCAGGACTTCTCCAGAGTGGCTCCCATCTTGCGGAATGCTCTGCCTCGCTCCACAAGACTCTCCCCTACTTTTGAAAGCTTCAAGTGCTCCCTAAATACTCTACTGTTCAGGGATGCCCACAACCTACACTAACCTTTCTTTATACCAGTTCCTCTCCTCCATTGCTATTCCCTGAACCCCCTTAGCATGTATGCCTAAGAGTCCAGCTGTTTGTAGATCACCTTCTTAAGAGCTGACTACAACAGTGTGACTCTTGGCAGGGTCCTCTACCCATTTGATCCCTATAATTGTTTTGTTGTACTCTGCCTTTGTTTATAGTGCTGCAGAATCTTCATCCATCTTCTATGTTCTTTATCCCTGCGGAGGCGGAGCGGTTGGTGGATGCATGGAAGCAGAGGTCCAGACGGAGATCCAGGCAGAGGTCTATCGGTTCAAATTAGCCAATAGGATTTAAGCAGCTCTCATTCCTATTAACTGATTTGAATTTTTCAGCCAATAGAAATGCAACGGTACCCCAATATAAAAGGGGTACCTTGCATTGAATCCTTTGTGTGGCGGACGATCGCATGAAGAGGACCTCCATGTCTGACCGATGGAACTCCGCCTGGACCTCTGCCTCCGTGCATCCACCAACCTCTTTGCCTCTGCAGGGATGAAGAAGATAGAAGATACCGGTCCCGTGATGGATGAAGATGGAGTCGCCTGGATGAAGATGCTTTGCCGTTGGGATGAAGATCCTTCGCCGGACTTCAGCAACTGTGAGTACTGATTTTGGGGTTAGTGTTGGGTATTTTTTGGGGTGTTATTATTTTTTAGATTAGGACCTTTTTTAATTTTATTGGGCCGAAAAAAAGAGGAATGCAACGGTACCCCAATATAAAAGGGGTACCTTGCATTGAATCCTAAGTGTGGCAGACAATCGCATGAAGAGGACCTCCACGTCGGACCAATTGAAGAGGACCTCCACGTCGGACCTCCGCCTGGACCTCCGCACATCCACCAACCGCAGGGATGAAGAAGATAGAAGATGCTGGTCCCACAATGGATGAAGATGGATGATGATTTGTCGCTAGGATGAAGATCTTTCACCGGACTTCAGCAACTGTGAGCACGAATTTTGGGGTAAGTGTTAGGTATTTTTTTTTTTAACATTAGGGCTTTTTTTATTGTATTGGGCCGAAAAAGAGCTGAATGCTCTTTTAAGGGCAATGCCCATAATAATGCCCTTTTCAGGGCAATGGGTAGATTATTTTTTTTTTAGTTAGGTTTTTTAATTTTGTGGGTTGGGGGGGTGGGAGTTTGTAATGTTAGGGGGTGTTTGTTGTAATTTTTTAGCAAAAGAGCTGTGAACTTTAGGGCAATGCCCTACAAAAGGCCCTTTTAAGGGCTATTGGTAGTTTATTATAGATTAGTTTTTTTGTTTTTTTTGGGGTGTTTTTTTTTTAAACAGGGTAATATAATAGGAATATTTTTTTTTTATTTTGGATCATTTCATTTTTTTTTTTTTTGTAATGGGATTTTTTTTTATTTTTGGGGTGTTTTTTTTTTTAGATTAGACATTTTTATTTTTAATAAGCCAAAAAAGAGCTGAATGCAATGGGTAGATTAGGTTTATTTTTATTTTGTGGGTTTGGGGGGTGGGGGTTTGTAATGTTAGGGGGTGTTTGTTTTTATTTTTTTGCAATATAGCTTTTCACTTTAGGGCAATGCCCTACAAAAGGCCCTTTTAAGGGCCCTTGGTAGTTTATTATAGATTAGGGTATTTATATTTTGGGGTGTTTTTTTTTTTTTTTTTTGAAAAAAAAAGGGTATTAGAATAGGAATAATTTTTATTGTTTTGGATAATTTCGTTTGTTATTTTTGATAATGGTAGTTTTTTTTATTTTTTGTAATTGTAGTTTTAATTTTTTAGTAATCTTACTGCTAGATTACGAGTCTTGCGTTAGGCTTAAAAAGCAGCATTGGCCGGTCCCAATGCTGCTTTTTAGCGCCCGCTGGTATTACGAGTCTTGACGGTACAGGTGTACCGCTCACTTTTTTGGCCAGACATGGAATCCACTTACGTCAATTGTATATCCAATCTTTTCAATGGGACTTGCATAGCACCGGTATTACGAGTCTGACAAAAAGTGAGCGGTAGACCCTCTCCTGTCAAGACTGGTACCGCATTTAAAAGTCAGTAGTTAAGAGTTTTACACTACAACGCCGTAGCATAAAACTCTTAACTAAAGTGCTAAAAAGTACACTAACACCCATAAACTACCTATTAACCCCTAAACCGAGGTCCTCCCACATTGCAAACACTATAATAATTTTTTTAACCCCTAATCTGCCAAACCGGACATCGTCGCCACTAATAATAAAAAATATATTAACCCCTAAACTGCCGCACTCCCGCCTTGCAAACACTAGTTAAATTTTATTAACCTCTAATCTGCCGTTCCTAACATTGCCGCAACCTACCTACATTTATTAACTCCTAATCTGCCGCCCCCAACGTCGCCACAACTATATTAAAGTTATTAACCCCTAAATCTAAGTCTAACCCTAACACCCCCTAACTTAAATATAATTTAAATAAATCTAAATAAAAATAACTATCATTAACTAAATAATTCCTATTTAAAACTAAATACTTACCTATAAAATAAACCCTAAGATAGCTACAATATAACTAATAGTTACATTGTAGCTATCTTAGGGTTTATTTTTATTTTACAGGCAAGTTTGTATTTATTTTAACTAGGTAGAATAGTTATTAAACAGTTATTAACTATTTAATAACTACCTACTTAAAATAAGGACAAATTTACCTTTAAAATAAAACCTAACCTAAGTTACAATTACACCTAACACTACACTATAATTAAATTAATTCCCTAAATTAAATACAATTAAATACAATTAAATAAAATTATCTTAAGTACAAAAAACAAACAAACACTAAATTACAGAAAATAATAAACAAATTACAAGATTTTTAAACTAATTACACCTAATCTAATCCCCCTAACAAAAAAAAAAAAAAGCCACCCAAAATAAAAAAAGCCCTACCCTACACTAAATTACAAATAGCCCTTAAAAGGCCTTTTGCAGGGCATTGCCCCAAAGTAATTAGCTCTTTTACCTGTAAAAAAAAATTACAAATCCCCCCCCCAACATTAAAACCCACCACCCACACAACCAACCCTACTCTAAAACCCACCCAATACCCCCTTAAAAAAACCTAACACTAACCCCTTGAAGATCCCCTTACCGGGAGAAGTCTTCACCCAACCGGGCCGAAGTCCTCAACGAAGCCGGGGGAAGTCTTCATCCAAGCCGGGCGAAGTGGTCCTCCAGACGGGCAGAAGTCTTCATCCAGACGGCATCTTCTATCTTCATCCATCCGGCGCGGAGCGGGTCCATCTTCAAGACATCCGGCGCGGAGCATCCTCTTCCATCGAAGCCTTCTTACTAAATGATGGTTCCTTTAAGTGACATCATCCAAGATGGCGTCCCTTCAATTCCAATTGGCTGATAGAATTCTATCAGCCAATCGGAATTAAGGTAGAAAAAATCCTATTGGCTGATGCAATCAGCCAATAGGATTGAACTTCAATCCTATTGGCTGATCCAATCAGCCAATAGGATTGAGCTGGCATTCTATTGGCTGTTCCAATCAGCCAATAGAATGCCAGCTCAATCCTATTGGCTGATTGCATCAGCCAATAGGATTTTTTCATTCAAATCTCCAAATCGGCCAAAATTCAGCTGAAAACGAATTTCGGCCGAAATGAATTGCACATGTCTAATAAATAATTTACCTTTAGATAATATTTTTAGCACCTAGCACTGCTCAACATATACCATCATGAAATAAATATAAAAGAAACAAATTAAATGCAATTTGGTTTAGTAGAAGGGTCAACCAACAAATACAAAAATAGATTACAAGTGTAGCGCTAAATAGCAAGTGTATTACGAGCTGAAAGTAAACGTGTTCGCTTGAGTGCAATCAAATTTAATGTGCATTAGGTTAGCAAGACTTCAGAGCTCTGGTTAACTGTTACACGAGATAAAAAGTTGCACAAAAAACATCAAAAATACATTTAAAAGTACAGTTACACTCATAATAACACTGATAAAAATATTTAAAAAAATATTGCATTCAAAAGTGAAAAGGGTTGGAAGATATGAGGTCTTATGTGTTAGAAAAAAAAAGTCTGCAAAGGGCTTTTACACAGTGATACATAAATATACATGTCAAATACATGTGCACACACATACACAAATATTTACATACATATAAATGTTCAATGCATTGATGTGTTTCACTCTATATTTACTATACATATTTAACATTCCAATATTCTTCACCTACAGTATAATGTCCTTTTAATTGTAAATACATTTTTCTATATATACATGTGTGTACCTATAGCTGTATGTCTATTCGTATGTATTTTACTTTAACATTATCAAATACATATAGAAATATATATATTAAATAATAATAAGTAAAAAAAATCTACGTGAAGAACAATGGAATTTAAAATATGCATTTTGTGCATCGCTTTTCGCGATTTAGATTTTACCAGTCGAGTTAGCGCACATGAAAATCTTAAGGCGCACTATTGAAATATTACATAAAAAATTATTAAAAATGATTTAACATAATGTTAAATATAGCGATATATTCTATTGATTATTTAGAATATATATAGAAATATATAGTTAAGAATGAAAAATGTCATATTCTGCTATGTGAAGAACATTTGTAATGCAAAATATTATTTTTTTTTGTCAGGTTTAGCACTCCTCTTGAATATACGCGGTTGGGTTAGCACACAAGTATGGGTGTTTTTTTTTTTTTTTAAGTGTTCACGCTCCATTGAAGTTAACACGGTTGCAATATTTTTTTTCGCACAACAAGTTTCCGTCTAGCAAAGTTAATGTGCAAGCAGGAGCACTAAATAATGCTCCACTCGTAATCTAGCCCTAAATAGGCTAAGCTGAAAAATGAAAAACAGATAGCGAAAGAAAGCAAAACAAATTCCAAACATGTAATTCAGAAAGAGCATGCAATTTTAAGCAACTTTCTAATTTACTCCTATTATCAATTTTTCTTCGTTCTCTTGCTATCATTATTTGAAAAATAATGCATCTAAGCTTTTTTTTGGTTTCAGTACTCTAGACAGCACTTTTTTATTGGTGGATGAATTTATCCACCAATCAGCAAGGACAACCCAGGTTGTTCAGCAAAAATGGGCCGGCATCTAAACTTACATTCTTGCATTTCAAATAAAGATACCAAGAGAATGAAGAACATTTGATAACAGGAGTAAATTAGAAAGTTGCTTAAAATTTCATGCTCAATTTGAATCACGAAAGAAAATTTTTGGGTACAGTGTCCCTTTAAAGTTAGTAATTATCAAATGAAGGCAGAAACTTAAAACTTCTTTTTTTCTTTTGTATAAAGCAAGGAAGAACCACTGGTTGTAGTTTTTCAGATCAATGTTAAAAATGTTTACAGAAAAGATGAGCTAGCTAACACATCTAGTCAGCCAAAGACAAGATACAAATGTGTGCAGGCACCAATCACCAGCTAGCTCCCACTAGTGTAGGATATATACATATTATTTTTCAACAATTAAGAGAAAGAAGTACATTTGAAAACAGAAGTAAAGCGTCTTAAAATAACATGCTGTAACCGAATCAGGTTGACTTTCCTGTCCATTTGAGGTACATAAAGTCCCAAGGCCAGATAGTGTACACCCACAAGTACTCAGGGAGATTAGTCTAGAACAGGGGTGCCCAATAGGTAGATCGGATCTACCAGTAGATCCCGAAGGTGCTGCTGGTAGATCGCAGCCGATGTGATCAAAATGATGTGGTCAAGTTACGCAATCTCAGCAAAGTAACAGGGGTCAGTGGCAGTAATTTGAATGCAGTGTTTTGTAACATGGCACAATGGGTTGCTCCTGTTAACCCAAATTAAAGTCATTGCTACTCTTGTCGTCAGGATTAATCTGTTGTATCTTTATGCTTTTGCACATCCATGTGTTGCTAAATCATGCAACCTTAAAGGGATATGAAACACACATTTTTTTTTTCGTGATTCAGATATAGAACATGCAATTTTAAAAAATTTCTAATTTACTCCTATTATCAATTTTTCTTTATTCTCTTGGCATCTTTAGTTGAAAAGCAGGAATGTAAGCTTAGGAGCCGGCCCATTTTTTTAGTGGGTAGATCTCGTTGAGCTGGTCATTTGAAAAGTAGATCCCAACACAAAAAAGTGTAGGCACCCCTGGTCTAGAAATAGCCAAACCATTGATTTTAACCTCTCAGGATTTTTTGTGTTCTGGGATTGTACCAATAGATTTGTGTTCATATTTAAAAAGGGATCAAAAGATCAGACAGAAAATTAGACATGTGAGCTTAACATCTGTGCTAAAGAAATTATTTGACATATTACTAAAGGGATAATATTTAGGAATACATTTTTAATAATTTCGTTAGTAGGAGTCAACAAAGTTTTATGAAGGACAGATCTGTGTCAGGCTAGCCTAATTACCTTGCATGAAGAAGTTAGTCAAAGTATAGATGAGAGTGTTGCAGTGGATGGGATATATTTTGATTTTGCTAAAGAATTTAAAACAGTTCCACATAGAAGCCTAATGAGGTAACTTTTTTTTATCAAAGTAAGTCGAGTTATCTCTTTCAATCTCCCCCATTTTTATGTTGGTACAAAATCAGTACAAATAATAGACAATAAAATACTGTGTGAGTTATGTTTATTTCTCAAGTTACAGACTATGAGGGTGTGTGACTCTGGATTTTTAATAGTCATAAGGTGCTCAAGAAACCTATTTGTTTGACTAATGACCACTGCTTCTTAACTATCGGCTGTAGGCTCGCTTGTGGAAGTCTGCACTGAAGGCGCTCCAAAGCTGCATACACAGCTTGGTAAAAGGAGCCCTATATTACTAGTTTATTTGATTTGTACTTGTGATTGTAAGGGTGGGATGGTGTTTTAAGAATATTTTACCAGTCAATAATGTTTTACCAGTAGATGGCAGATTGCTTGGTAGGTGGATACAATTGTTAAAGATCTTTTTTGTCTTTGCCTGTGTTTTAAATAGGTGAGATGATTGTATGTATATTTATACAACACAATTAGGCAGTGTGACTAAAGAATGAGAGGGGTATGAGAATCTAGGGAGAGAGAAAGTGGAGTTAAAGGGACATAATACACATATACTGAATCACTTGAAAGTGATGCAGCATAACTGTAAAAAGCTGACAAGAAAATATCACCTGAGCCTCTCTATGTAAAAAAGGAAGATATTTTACCTCAAAATTTCTTCAGCTCACCAGAGTAAGTGCTGTATAAACAGTTATACTTCAGCTGCTGTCCATCTGTAAGTTGTAAAACAACAACAGCAAAAAAAAAAAAAGCGATAGGCAATCAGCATCAGCTGTGCTGAGGTAATGCTTTGCCTTTGCTGTGATCTCATGAGATTTCACTGAACTCTCATGAGATTTCATAGAACGTACTTAAAGGGACATAAAACCCAAATTTTTTCTTTCATGATTCAGATAGAGAATACAATTTTAAACAACTTTCCAATTTACTTTTATTATTTAATTTGCTTCCTTCTCTAGTTATCCTTTGCTAAAAGGTTAATCTAGGCAAGCTCAGGAGCAGCAGAGAACCTAGGTTCTAGCTGTTGATTGGTGGCTGCATATATATATATCGATTGTGATTGGCTCAACCATGTGTTAAGTTAGAAACCATTAGTGCATTGCTGCTCCTTCAACAAATGATAACAAGATAATTAAATAAATTAGATAATAGAAGTAAATTAGAAAGTTGTTTAAAATTTATATTCTCTATCTGAATCATGAAAGAAAAATCTTGGGTTTCATGTCCCTTTAAAGTGAATAGGAAAATAACATAACTCTGCCTGCACACTCCCTTGCAAGTCCTGGGGCAAGCATCCTGACTGACTGCTTACATTCTCTTTACAGTATACTTAGGAAAATTGAGGTAAAATATCTTCATTTTTACATAGAGATGTTCAGGTGATATTTTCTAGTCAGCTTTTTACAGCTATAATATAATAATAATATCCCTTTAAACACTTGGCTGTAATGCATTATGTAGCAGCACATGTAGTTTATTTACAATTGCATTGCATTTACACTGACCCATCCACAAACTAATTCATAAACTACATCATTAAGTGGTAAAATATTGGCTTAAGAAAAGATGGCAGAGTGTTTTATTAAATTTACATTTAAACCAGGACCATTTACTAGTGAGGATCCTCAGGGGTAATTTGTTGGGTCTGTTTTGTTTAACATTTTAATCACCAATATTTATAGAAGGCATCAGGGGATGATATGTTTTTTTACAGATTATACAAAAATTTGGGACAACTTCGATGCTGCAGTTGGGGTGCATCAAAAGTGTAATGATAAGAGAGAATGCCAAAAAATAAAGGTATCAAAACAAGGCCAAAATAGGAAGATGAATTATGAATTATTATTTCAGACAACTTGGTCGCTTAGTGGATTCCTCTTGTTGGTATAGTAAGGGTGATTGTCAGCAGTAAAAACTTAGTTATGTCCCTTATATATGACAAGTAAGGACTCTTCTTGAATATTTTGTAGGGTTCTTCAGACCATAACTACAAAAAGATATTAAAAAAACTGGAAACTTTTCATCCGAGGGCTGATAAAAAGGTAAAAGCAAAAATAAAATGTACAGTATATAGAAATCACCGATGACCCTTATATGTATAACTCAGAGAGAGAAGGGAGAGAGGCGATGTGACAGAGTTGTTTAAGGAACACCAGAGCAAGGGACCATGATCTCAAATTTGATGGCAGCAGATTCAGAAGTAATGTGTGGGAGCATTTCTTTAAATAAAGGATTCATGGAGTAAAATTATAACAAAGGTTGTTGGGAAAAATAAAAGAATGCCTGTGTATGCATAAGCATATCCTATGAATGATTTAGGTTTAAATATTCTATGTAGTCTTGTTTGCCATTGCTTGCACAACTAACCATTAACTCATGCCACAACACAACACTAGTATTTTGTTATCCATTAATCTATTACCATGTTAAAGGGACTGTAAAATCAAAATTAAATGTCAATGGATTGGAAAGAGCGTGACATTTTAACTAACTTTCCACTTTACATTTATTATCAATTTTGCTTAGTTGTCTTGGTATTCCTTTTTAAAGAGTTATTCTAGTAGCGTGCACGTGTCTCAATATTATACATAGTTACACACACTGCTGCCATAAAGTGCTAAAGACACGTGCACGCTCCTGAGCTCCCAATGGCTTACCTAGCTTTACTCTTCCACAAAGGATATCATGAACAAAGCAAATTTGATAATAGAAGTTAATTGGAATGTTGTTTTAAATTAAATGCTCTATATGAATCATGAAAGTTTAATTTAGATTTTACGGTCCCTTTAATAATAACTATCACGTTTGTCCCACTAAAAATAACTTGAGCCCCAAATGTTTACAGTCTCACTGTACTCAATGGGGCCAATTTATCAAGCTACGTATGGGGCATGATGCCCCTGTTAAACAGCAGTTATGAAGCAGCGGTCTAAAGACCGTTGCTCCATAACTTGTCCGCCTGCTCTGAGGCCGTGGACAGAAATCAACCCGATCCTATACGATCAGGCTGATTGACACCCCCTGCTAGCGGCCGATTGGCCGCAAATCTGCAGGGGGTGGCTTTGCACCAGCAGTTCACAAGAACTGTTGGTGCAATGATAAATGCCAACAGTGTATGCTATCAGCATTTATCAATGTGCTGCGGACATTATACGCTACATTGTATCATGTCCGCTCGCACTATGATAAATCTACCTCAATGGATTTATCTTTGCAGAGTAATGGCTTAATAAAATATATTAATAGTTTTAGCAAATACAATTAAACATTTTTATTACAAATTCTAAAGTGTTTTTTTTTTTTTAAATGTCTCAACCTTGAAAGGAAACCAAATAGTAATGTCTTGTTCATGACGATGTGATTGCTGAAGGAAAACCTATTTAAAAAGATGAAAGTACTGTAACTTTATATCATGAAAGTGCAAGTCTGAAATAACAGTTACCAATAACATTTACAAATAATTTTTCTAGATGTTAGATATGAGATTTCCATTTTCTTACATTTCCTTAAATTCTAATTTGCTGTATGATACATCATGTATATACATATTTAATATATATTTATATACATAAACACATACGTAAAATATAGGACCACCCACTATCGGCAGATTATGCAATAGCGATAAAGAGAGGTTCAAATAATCTAGATCACATATTCATATATAAACCCTCATGTGTGTCATCAGTGTGTATGGCACAAGTGCAAAATAATTGTTTCACTCCCAATTGCCTTGAAATATTCAGAAAAATGTCAAAGAGGTCAATTTTGCATTTTAGTTGAATTTGATAAGAGCAAAATGGTACTGAAAATCTGTTGAAAAGTATTGAGAAAATGGTTTGTGATCACCGAGAACAGACTGTCCCATGTTAATTATAGGGGCTTATTACAGCAAACTGATAACACGTTTTCATGTCTGAAAAACAATAGTAATAAAATAGTGATTGTGATCATCTCTAATGTGAAAGCAATGGAAATAGGGTAAAAAATATATTGCACAATAGATTGTGATAGACCCCTATGAGACTATGGGGCCCATTTATCAAGCTCCAGTTATAACACCAGTTATGAAGCAGACGGACAGACATCGCCGCAATTCAACCCGATCGGGTACGATCAGGTTGATTGACACCCCCCTGCTGGTGGACGATTGGCCGCGAATCTGCAGGGGCGGCGTGTAATGCTGAATACGGAGAGCGTATTGCTCTCCGCATTCAGCAAGGTCTGTCGCACCTGATCCGCACTGTCGGATCAGGTCCGACAGACCTTTGTTAAATAGGAAGAGCTGATGGCAGGGTTTAATATCAGCCACATGTTAAAGCATGGGATTCGAGGAGTGAATTATGTCAGTGCATGTTCAGTTTATTTAAAAGGCAGTTCTACAGGTAGTATGCTGACTACCAGCACATGAGCCAATAAGCCAATATGAATATAATATATATATTATATAAATATAAGCATTTGCCTACATACATAAACATAGATTTATATTAAGCTATAAAATGGATATTATAGATAATTTCTGTGTGTTTTATTAATCTAAAAGTGTCTAATAAATTACAATTAAACCACCACAAGAGAAGACAAGAGGGGTAGGCTCCGTATATATATATTCTTCTTCCCAGGTTTGAACAATAATGCATGTTCATAGCATATATACACAAACAAGTTTGTAATTATTAGGCAAGGTAGTTAAACAAAAATTTGGGACAACTTCGATGCTGCAGTTGGGGTGCATCAAAAGTGTAATGATAAGAGAGAATGCCAAAAAATAAAGGTATCAAAACAAGGCCAAAATAGGAAGATGAATTATGAATTATTATTTCAGACAACTTGGTCGCTTAGTGGATTCCTCTTGTTGGTATAGTAAGGGTGATTGTCAGCAGAAAAAACTTAGTTATGTCCCTTATATATGACAAGTAAGGACTCTTCTTGAATATTTTGTAGGGTTCTTCAGACCATAACTACAAAAAGATATTAAAAAAACTGGAAACTTTTCATCCGAGGGCTGATAAAAAGGTAAAAGCAAAAATAAAATGTACAGTATATAGAAATCACCGATGACCCTCATATGTATAACTCAGAGAGAGAAGGGAGAGAGGCGATGTGACAGAGTTGTTTAAGGAACACCAGAGCAAGGGACCATGATCTCAAATTTGATGGCAGCAGATTCAGAAGTAATGTGTGGGAGCATTTCTTTAAATAAAGGATTCATGGAGTAAAATTATAACAAAGGTTGTTGGGAAAAATAAAAGAATGCCTGTGTATGCATAAGCATATCCTATGAATGATTTAGGTTTAAATATTCTATGTAGTCTTGTTTGCCATTGCTTGCACAACTAACCATTAACTCATGCCACAACACAACACTAGTATTTTGTTATCCATTAATCTATTACCATGTTAAAGGGACTGTAAAATCAAAATTAAATGTCAATGGATTGGAAAGAGCATGACATTTTAACTAACTTTCCACTTTACATTTATTATCAATTTTGCTTAGTTGTCTTGGTATTCCTTTTTAAAGAGTTATTCTAGTAGCGTGCACGTGTCTCAATATTATACATAGTTACACACACTGCTGCCATAAAGTGCTAAAGACACGTGCACGCTCCTGAGCTCCCAATGGCTTACCTAGCTTTACTCTTCCACAAAGGATATCATGAACAAAGCAAATTTGATAATAGAAGTTAATTGGAATGTTGTTTTAAATTAAATGCTCTATATGAATCATGAAAGTTTAATTTAGATTTTACGGTCCCTTTAATAATAACTATCACGTTTGTCCCACTAAAAATAACTTGAGCCCCAAATGTTTACAGTCTCACTGTACTCAATGGGGCCAATTTATCAAGCTACGTATGGGGCATGATGCCCCTGTTAAACAGCAGTTATGAAGCAGCGGTCTAAAGACCGTTGCTCCATAACTTGTCCGCCTGCTCTGAGGCCGTGGACAGAAATCAACCCGATCCTATACGATCAGGCTGATTGACACCCCCTGCTAGCGGCCGATTGGCCGCAAATCTGCAGGGGGTGGCTTTGCACCAGCAGTTCACAAGAACTGTTGGTGCAATGATAAATGCCAACAGTGTATGCTATCAGCATTTATCAATGTGCTGCGGACATTATACGCTACATTGTATCATGTCCGCTCGCACTATGATAAATCTACCTCAATGGATTTATCTTTGCAGAGTAATGGCTTAATAAAATATATTAATAGTTTTAGCAAATACAATTAAACATTTTTATTACAAATTCTAAAGTGTTTTTTTTTTTTTAAATGTCTCAACCTTGAAAGGAAACCAAATAGTAATGTCTTGTTCATGACGATGTGATTGCTGAAGGAAAACCTATTTAAAAAGATGAAAGTACTGTAACTTTATATCATGAAAGTGCAAGTCTGAAATAACAGTTACCAATAACATTTACAAATAATTTTTCTAGATGTTAGATATGAGATTTCCATTTTCTTACATTTCCTTAAATTCTAATTTGCTGTATGATACATCATGTATATACATATTTAATATATATTTATATACATAAACACATACGTAAAATATAGGACCACCCACTATCGGCAGATTATGCAATAGCGATAAAGAGAGGTTCAAATAATCTAGATCACATATTCATATATAAACCCTCATGTGTGTCATCAGTATGTATGGCACAAGTGCAAAATAATTGTTTCACTCCCAATTGCCTTGAAATATTCAGAAAAATGTCAAAGAGGTCAATTTTGCATTTTAGTTGAATTTGATAAGAGCAAAATGGTACTGAAAATCTGTTGAAAAGTATTGAGAAAATGGTTTGTGATCACCGAGAACAGACTGTCCCATGTTAATTATAGGGGCTTATTACAGCAAACTGATAACACGTTTTCATGTCTGAAAAACAATAGTAATAAAATAGTGATTGTGATCATCTCTAATGTGAAAGCAATGGAAATAGGGTAAAAAATATATTGCACAATAGATTGTGATAGACCCCTATGAGACTATGGGGCCCATTTATCAAGCTCCAGTTATAACACCAGTTATGAAGCAGACGGACAGACATCGCCGCAATTCAACCCGATCGGGTACGATCAGGTTGATTGACACCCCCCTGCTGGTGGACGATTGGCCGCGAATCTGCAGGGGCGGCGTGTAATGCTGAATACGGAGAGCGTATTGCTCTCCACATTCAGCAAGGTCTGTCGCACCTGATCCGCACTGTCGGATCAGGTCCGACAGACCTTTGTTAAATAGGAAGAGCTGATGGCAGGGTTTAATATCAGCCACATGTTAAAGCATGGGATTCGAGGAGTGAATTATGTCAGTGCATGTTCAGTTTATTTAAAAGGCAGTTCTACAGGTAGTATGCTGACTACCAGCACATGAGCCAATAAGCCAATATGAATATAATATATATATTATATAAATATAAGCATTTGCCTACATACATAAACATAGATTTATATTAAGCTTTAAAATGGATATTATAGATAATTTCTGTGTGTTTTATTAATCTAAAAGTGTCTAATAAATTACAATTAAACCACCACAAGAGAAGACAAGAGGGGTAGGCTCCATATATATATATTCTTCTTCCCAGGTTTGAACAATAATGCATGTTCATAGCATATATACACAAACAAGTTTGTAATTATTAGGCAAGGTAGTTAAAGAAATCTGTAAAAAGTTTAGCATAAAAATATACTCATTTTACAAAACAAAGAGGAGTTGTTTATTGCAAAATACATCTCAGATACAAAATTACTATTACCACATTATGTTTACTGTTATTATATACATGTACCATAAAAATGATAAATATGTAAATAATGAATAATTATATGACACCATAAGTTAGATAGGGCATGTAGTTAAAACTCACAATATAGCATTCTATGCTGCTGCAATTTTCTTTGTGTTTTGCCCATGCACAAAACAACTATTTATATATGTCCCTTAAGCTGTCAAATCTAAGTGAAAATTGGTCCCAAATATCTTGAAAATATTGAAAAACAAACCTGGCTCTCTCCCCTAGACACAGCATCCACTGCTGCTCTGTCACATGGGGGTCTCCACTTCAGCCACACTACTAGGTCTGGTAATAGACAAGGAGGTGGTGTAGGTTTTTACTTTACTCTCATTGCACCTTTCGCCAAATACAACCCATCTCTTCCCTCACATTTTCCTCATTTGAAAACCACATGATTCGCTTATTCTCTCCCCTCTCTATACAGGTTGCAGTCATATACCGACCCCCTGGCTCCTCAACTCAATTTCTAGATCACTTGGCTGCCTGGCTACCTTATTTCCTTCCCTCAGACACCCCTGCCCTCATTCTTGGCAACTTCAACATCCCCATTGACAATCCCACTGCCTCCTCTGCAAAACAACTACTGCAACTCACTTCCTCTTTCAGTTTGTCACAATCGACTGATTCTCCCACTCACAAAAACGGTCACTCCCTTGACCTGATCTTTAGCTATCGATGCACTATTTCAAACTTCACAAACTCCCCTTTTTCTCTTTCTGACCACCATCTCCTCACTTGCAACATATAATCCCTCCAAACAACTCTCCCTCCTTCTACTCCTCACACCAAACTTCACAGAAGCATTATGTCATTAGATCAGCAACAGCTTGCTAATTCCCTCTAACCTCTACTCTCATCCTTCTCCTCCTTTTCCTGCCCTGACCAATCTATCTGCCACTATAATTCCACCCTTACATCTGTCCTTGAGAACTGGCCCCCTCTTACCATAGATCGGAAATCACACACTCATCTTCAGCCCTGGCATACTCCTCTGACACGTTACCTACGCAGATGTTCCTGTACTGCTGAGCGGCACTGGAGAAAATCTCAGAGTTCAGCTGATTTTCTTCATTACAAATTAATCTTGAACTCCTACTATTCTGCCCTTAATCTCTATAAGCAACATTACTTCTCTACTATTATCTCTAATCTTTCTCCAAAACATCTGTTCTCCACTTTTAATACTCTTCTCCGTCCACCCCTACCTCCAAATACAACTTCTCTGTCAGCTCAAGACTTTGGCAGCCACTTCAATAACAAAATCGACTCCATCAGAAGTTAAATCAGCTCTCAACCACAACCCTCATAGCCATAAACTTAGCTCTTTCTCCAATGTTACTGAGGAAGAAGTTTATGCACTTATACTGTTCTCTCACCTCACTACTTGTCCCCTTGACCCTATCCCCTCACAGCTACTCCCCTCCCTCTCTTCTACCCTTACCCCTATACTCACACACATTTTCAACCTCTCCCTCAGCACCGTTATATTTCCCTCATCTCTGAAACATGCACTGGTCACACCTATCCTCAAAAAACCTTCCCTTGATCCAACCTCCCCATCCAACTACCGCCCTATTTCCCTCCTCCCTCTTGCCTCAAAGCTTCTTGAAAAGCTAGTATATGCACGCCTATCTCATTTTCCTTCATTAAACTCCATCCTTGAACCACTGCAATCTGGATTTTGTCCCCATCACTCCACAGAGACAGCAATCCTTAAGGTTACCAATGACCTACTTACAGCAAAATCAAAAGGCCACTTCTCTCTGCTTATCCTCCTTGATCTGTTAGCAGCCTATGATACTGTTGACCACCCTCTTTTGCTCCAAACCCTCCAATCCTTCGGCATTTGTGACACAGCCCTCTCTTGGTTCTCTTCCTAACTGTCAAAACGTACCTTTAGTGTAGCCTTCTCTGGGGCCTCCTCTGCCCCGTCACCACTTTCTGTTGGGGTACCACAAGGCTCTGTCCTCGGTCCCCTTCTCTTCTCAATCTAAACGTCATCATTAGGTTCCCTAATTAAGTCCCACGGTTTCCAATATCATTTGTATGCCGACGACACCCAAATCTACTTCTCTGCACCAGACCTTTCTCCTTCCTTACTAACCCATGTCACTAACTGTCTTTCTCACATCTCTTCCTAGATGTCCTCTCACTACCTCAAGCTAGATCTCTCCAAAACTGAGCTCCTTATTTTCCCCCCTTCTTCCAAAATCTCCACCCCCAATCTCTCTATAACTGTCGACAACTTCATCATTACCCCTAACCTGCATGCCCGATGTCTTGGGGTCACATTTGAATCAGATCTTTCTTTCACTCCTCACATTCAGTCCTTGGCTAAAGCCTGCTGCTTCCACCTTAAAAACATCTCTAAAATTAGACATTTCCTTACAAAATACACAACTAAGATTTTAATCCACTCTCTTGATTACTGCAAGTCTGTCCTCTCTTCTCTCTCTAGCTGCTGCATAGCTCCTTTACAATCCATAATGAATGCCTCTGCCAGGCTCATCTTCCTTACACGTCGCTCTTCATCTGCTGCACCTCTCTGCCAATCCCTTCACTGGCTTCTTCTTGCCTCTAGGATTAAACACAAAATTCTCAATCTGATA
Organism: Bombina bombina; assembly: GCF_027579735.1. NCBI lineage: Eukaryota > Metazoa > Chordata > Amphibia > Anura > Bombinatoridae > Bombina > Bombina bombina. The sequence goes on along the minus strand of NC_069501.1, from coordinate 1,122,177,441 downwards.
TACAAAGCCCTCAACTGCACTGCTCCCCCCTATATCTCAGACCTTGTCTCCAAATACTCTACTTCCCGTCCCCTTCGCTCTGCTCATGACCTCCTAGTACACTGTATACATTGCGGAGGTCTGGGAGGATGTTGTTTGGTGCTTTGCAAATCTTTTCTCAGAGGTATACCATGGCTGATCACAATATTTGATATATTGTTACCCTGCCTCCTAGGAATCATTAGATCTACCATTAGATTCTATCTCATATACATGATCTACTTTCCTGGCATCTCCTTATAACAGGCGATACTCTATAGATAACATGTTAAATCTAATACACATATCTTGATCATGCTACTTAGCGGTTTACAAAGCCATAGAAATACATAATCTATTGGAGTTCACGCACTAACTACTAATTAATTACTGTTAATAAAAAATTGTGCCAGGCATAAACAAGGTTATTAATGCTTTATTTGTATCTCCAAGTAAACCTTTTCTTATCTAATACAGCCTGTAAGATGAGCATACAACTCTGGCTTGGGTTGGTCTGTATCTTAGTGGGTATAAGAAGGTCTACTTTTTAAGAAATATATTCTTCCTTCTCAAATTGCCCCCTTATACACAACATATTCTGCAATTGCAAAATTCTCCTACAGGCACTATATGCCTATACATTTTTATATGAGTACACATTGGAATTCAAACATGGGGATAGAATCACTATGCATAAGCTAATAAATGTAATACATTTCCTATTGTTATTTATATCATATTATATCATATATATCCAAATATTTCATGGCTGTAACCACTCAAAATAATTACTCCCTAAAGGTCCAAGAGTGACCATATATTTAATTAGAATGGTATTCACTTACTTCAATGTAGACTGGTTCATCTTGTAACCTATTATATGCTGTATTTGTAATATCAGTTGCTAAGTTCTTTTCAACTTATTAAGGTCCAAAAGTGCCAGCTTGCTCTCATGTATATTCCTTCTACTTTGTAGTGTATTGTTGCGCTTTACTTCCCTCTTCTTTGTGTCACAAGTTTGGCCAGGTCCAAGAGTGACTTCACATCCAAAGAGAGGAACATATCCTAGAACAAAAAGAAAGAAAAAGAGGGTTTGTTTAACTTGTTCTATTTCATTGCTGGCTTATAGATTAGTCATTGTTAACACTGGTGTTTTCTCATATATATATCTATCTAGTTAACAGGAGGATGTTCCGTTTAGTAATCTACTGTTATACTGTTTCTATAAACTTTGCACCTATAACCAGTAAATAATCTATCGATCAGTAACTCCAGTTCTCAGCTAAAGAGTTCATGTAACTATTACATTCTTAAAGGGACAGTCTAGTCCAAAATAAGCTTTCATGATTCAGGACTAACTGCGGTTATGTGACCACTACACCAGTGACATCTGGCAGGAAACTCTAGATTAGAATGTGCATGCGTTAAATTATTGGATACTAGAGCACATGTGTGGGCTGTTGAGAAGTACCTAGAACTGCAAGGAAAGGGAGAACACAGGTTGCCCACTGTGATTGGCTAATGCCAATTAGCCTCATGGTGGGTTTGGAAATCTATACATTTTTGAGACGGAATAGCAAGCAAAACTGTAAGAGAAGTGCAGCACAAGGTGTTTAAGCAATATTTTATTATAAGCAATGAATCCTGTAAAATGAGAATAGGATCATTTTTGAGCTCACCATCCCTTTAAACAGGGCTGTCCCTGTGTTTTATATATAGGGACAGTAAACTATCAATACATTTATATTGCTGAAAAAAACAATGGAAAATTACTGATGGATCAAATTGGAAAATTGCGTATCTGCTGCCGAAAACATGCAAATAATTCTTGGATGATAGATTGTTATTGATCCCAGTATTTAGTTCATGATGTGTACAGTTAACCATTTCATAGACCTTCACATAATTATATAAATTAGTATGCTTAAACCTCCAAACACTTTACAATTGCATCATAAAAGAACATTTATTTAAAGGGACAGTCTAGTCCAGAATAAAACTTATTATTCAGATAGGGCATGTCATTTTAAACAATTTTCCAATTTTGCTTTGTTCTCTTGGTATTCTTAGTTGAAAGCTAAACCTAGGAGGTTCATATGCTAATTTATAAGCCCTTGAAGGCCGCCTCTTCTATTAGGGCATTTTGATAGTTTTTCACCACTAAAGGGTGTTAGTTCATGTGTGTCATATAGATAACACTGTGCTTACGCACGTGGAGTTCCTAGGGGTCAGAACTGATTGGCTAAAATGTATGTCTGTCAAAAGAACTGAAATAAGGAGCAGTTTGCAGAGGCTTAGATACAAGATAATCACAGAGGTAAAAACTGTATTTATATAACTGTGTTGGTTATGCAAAACTAGGGAATGGGTAATTGATGTGTATATATGTCTTTGATTAAGGCAGTGAACTGCTGAAACGCGTAAGACGTTGTTTCTCGCTGTGATCTTACCACATTTGTTTTTAAAACATGTTTTATTCTCCAGAATAAAGACCCGTTTTTAAATTTAAGCACCTGGAGACTCGAAGGTTTCTTCCTTTGCTGTTAATGGGTAATAAAGGGATAATCTATCTTTAAAAAAAATAAAAAATCTGGTGTATACTGTCCCTTTAATTATAATTTTTAATTAGTGAATAGACATGTGCACAGCAGAAAAATTTGTTTCGGTTTGTTTTTTAACCGATTCAGATATTTTCGAATTTCGTTTCGGATCAATTCGAATTCAGATACATTAGAATGTATTCTTTTCGGATTAATTCGGATTTGAATAAATTTGGATATATTCAGATGTATTCGTTTCGGATTTGATTCGTAAATTCGGAAGTTCGTATGTATTATGTTGATTTAGATGGTTCCAAGTTACACAAACAGAATTATCTCACTGTTCTATTTCACTAAATCTCACTCAATTTTATTTTTATACGGAATTGTAATTAGTGCATGGCCATTTGAATGTAAGGAATTAATCCAAACTTATTCGGAAAAATCTGACTGAAATAGCATTGTCAAATTGTTCCCATACAAGATATTTTATTATATTTTTTATTTCATAAGCTGGTTTTCATGTGGTGAAATAGTAGGCATGGGTTCAAATTTGATAATTCCTAAATAATATTTAACTTTAATTGCTGTCAGTAATGGGCCATTAGGACTAATTACTTTATGTGCAGTGATAAAGGGACAACACTTTAATATTATAAAATAAAATGTTTAATTATGCATTTATATTTGTCTCTAATTAGCCCCAGCAGAGGAGATAACATAAGATACTTTCAAAATGTTACTGCAAAGCAATGCAAGTTTTGCTAACAAAGTAACAGTGGCAAACCTTTTCTACTCCATCAACAAGAACATATTCAAATAATAAGATGTAACTATGTCTATAAGAATAACTGGAGATTACCTTCTTGGTTTACAGGATTCACTTGTGCAGGAGATGTTAAGCAAACCAAAGTGAGGCACAAGTCAGAGTCAGTAGCATTGTAACCAGACAGGAACCAGGTGGCAGTGGCAGATGAGAGTGCATGAGAGTTGTGAGGATATAAACCAAACCCAAGTTCCAGGAGATCAGTCTGTAGCGGACTCGTGGAGCACAAGGAGCTACCCGAGGAATTAATCCGAAATTCCAGCAGCCAGGTAATTATTCAGAAACAGGTAACTCAGCAAGGTTGCAGACAAGAGACAGGGCCCAGAAAACTGGCCAAGGTCATAACAAGAAAGAAGGGTCATGAGCATGAAGACCAGGATCATTTAAACAAATAACCAAGTGTCAAATAATGCTGGTAATTACTTTGTAGGTTTACTGGACTCACTTGCACAGTAGATGTTCTGCAAACCAAGTGAGTAGCCTAATAAGCTGACAGGAACCAGGTGTTAGTACCAGAATACAGAGGATATAGGCCTAGGTCATGAGCCGAAAGGTTATTCTGTAGCCAGTTTGTGAAGCAAAAGGAATTTTCATAAGAATAATAGAAATTACAGTTACAAAAGTCAACAGCCAGGTAATAGCTCATGACATATAACTCAGCAAGCGGGCATGCAAGTGGTCATACGAGGAACAGAACGGCATTGAATATCATAAATGAATAACCATGCATTAAAAAGTGCTTTCATGGCCTTTTAAAACTTCCTGTACCACCTTCGGTGTACTTTTTGCTGCAGGATCATTTCTGATGATAGGGTCACTTAATAACACTGACCTTAATGCAGGTCTCACAGCCCGAGCTATATTTAGTGCTACAACACATAAACACCACACCACACCACCCTTAGGGAACCCTATTCCTGAAGAAGAGATTAAACTCTAAGTTCCACATGCCCTCTTGGCACCAAACTATTCATATCACACCCTAAGACTTTGGTAGCACTACCACCTTTATTGTTTTTAGTGCAGGCTAACATGTGGACTAGGAAATGCCTCAGGGCCTCAGATAAGGTGTGATCAGGATGAGAAGGATGTTGATGAAGGAAAAAATATAAGTTAATAAGGTATTGCAACCATTCCACCACATAGTCTTCATAACGCTTCACAGTAACAGGAGGGGAGTAGAAGATGTTGGTGGGGAAACGGGTTCATAAACCAATGCATTGACTGAAATTCTGGATGTACCTTATACCTAGGATGCACATCCAGATACAGCAACTGGATTTACCATTTGAGTAATGTTAAAGACACCCAAAAAGTGTGAACCTACCTTCCTAGATAGACAAATCAACTTCAAGTTAGCAGAGGAAGACCAAACCTTGTAACCACAGACATAGGAAGGAACAGAAGAACAGGACTTTCCACAAAAAAACACAAGCTACTGTTGAGCCTAAAACAATGTGTGCTTTAGTAATTTCCAGTACAAGTTGACCAACCTTTGATTCAGATCTAGAACAGGAAAGATGGCAGGTAAATCTAAAAGACTGTTAGGATTAACACCATATGTTGCAAACAAAAGGAGACATCTTAATGGATTGATAGACTAATGTTAGCCAATTGTCCTGAAGATAGGTACAGAAACTAAGGTACAGATACTAAGAAGCTAAAGTACTAAGATACTGTTCCAAACTCTAATCTCTCTGCTCCATCTGTTAATTAATCTGCAAGTGAAATCCTGATGTCAAGGATGGCAAAATATTGAGAATGGAACAATGTTTCCAGAATAGAGATGTAAACTGTCAGACAACAAATTTTGTGGCATGACATAAGTGAAACATGTCCTTGAAAAACAGAGTAGCCATACTAGTAGAAGGCCAGAGCCACCACCAGAAGCCCATAGTCTCCCAGGAAACAACAAAGAACAAAGAGGTATATTCACAAAAAAATACAGATTATGATAAGATCTTTTACATAATAATCTTGCACTAATGGCAAAGAAACAATACTCTCCTTTAAATTAGGACCGCTGCCTTCTTGCAGTCTCTCCCAAAATACTGAACAATATGAATGGTGAAAGGTTTACAGATGGCGCTGGTCTTTAGTGCAAGTATTCTGAATCAATGTAGATATCTCTAGCAAATAAAGGAAAAAAGCTTGACGGATGTATTATAGCCAAGTGTTATATGTGCAGTATACTCACTCCATAAATTTTGAAACCACGTATATCTTGTTGTATAAATCTCAACCAAGACTAGGAGGAAATAAAAGCTCCAATGAGGGTAAGGTAAGTCACTACGTAATGTATTAATTAGTAACTTACTCCAATAACAATGGTAGTTTGCTGAGGTGGGACATACAATGCTGGTTTAAATACAAATCATCTGGGTTTTAACTTACGGTATTACCGGAGATTAGATTCACATAGATATTTTTGAAAAAAACTTTTTGGCCAGAGGATTCCTAAATTTAAGTTTTTAAAAATTATATAAGTCACTGTTATATGAGGAATAATTACTTTTCCAAAGCGGAGCCCTCTGATCAAAATGTAAAGAGAAAATTATCCAATAAGAATCGTATTTGAAATGTAACCAATGATGTAGATGTAAATAAAGTTCTAAATCAAGTAGTCCCATTAAGAGAGTTCCATTTCGGACTTCCGGTGGGCGGGCCAAAGGAGCAGACGTGTCCTAACAGAGCTCCGCTGGTCGGACCGCAAATACCCCTAAAATCTGACAATTTTCTGCTGGGCCCCGCACGACAGACTTGCTGGACTAGTGACCATCGCACAGTGCCAGCCGTCTACTGAAGTGCACGGAGCATATTTCATCAGCTCTGGCTCCTGGAGGCCATTGATCGTAAGAAGAATTCACATACTACCGACGCCATCTTGGATTTTACCCGGCCTCAGTCACAGGCGTGGAGGGAGAAAAGGGGCGCAAAAAAGAAGTGTCACAAAACACCCGATACACTCCATATTGTGGGCAATAGTGAGTAGCACTCATGAAAGTTGCGAACGGTGGCTTTGTGTGGAAAGACGGCAGTGGATGGTGAGGTGGGAAGAGGACAGAGGACACGCAGCCAAGGAAAACACACCACAGCTAAGTGATAACTGCGCAGACAACCTACTGTTTTTCTTCTTTCTCTGGGGACAATAGTGTATCAGGACTGGTTCAAGAGAGGTGAGCAGAGTGAGAGTTTATTGAACACTGCACAGGGAACGTTTTTCTTTTTTATTGCATCGTGGCCTTAACTAGCAGTCTGCCCTAACTGCGCCACGCTATCCCAGAAAGTGAAAATCGTCGTTTGTATATCAACAGGTGCTTGCATAGCCCAGAATCACATTAAAGATCCCTTTGTGTCCTCCCACTCCCCTTCAGTGGCAGATATTTCCCTCACCTCATCAAGTGCCAATCACATACATCAATAGGCACACACACCGCTAGAGGCTGGCATCTGCTTGAGTATTGCACCATCACGCTTGACTGCCCTATATACACAGAAGACCCCACACCCCACTCTAATGAAAGTGGACAAATACTTTCATAAACTCTCTCCTTCCAATAAACCTGACATGTCTCACAGATCAAAGACCAGTGAAAAGAGACTGAAACACTTATCAGACACTCAGGCAGAGGGCTCAGCTATACCAGACCAAGCGGGGGCCTCAGATCCAGCCTCACACTCTGCTCTCTTGCAAGAATTAAAATCCTTCTTTCTCCCAAAGATGGACTCTCTGCAAACAGGGGTTGACACGCTAACAAGCAAGATACGCCAATTTTCTTCACGTTTAACTGCAGCTGAAACCCGTATCTCTGATGCGGAAGACAGGCAATTTGCCACAGATACCACAGTCAAGCAATTAGTAAAGAAAACCCAAGTGCTCCAGGATCGCATAGATGATCTGGAGAACAGAAGTCGCCACAACAATTTACGTATCGTAGGAGTCCCAGAATCCATTAGGGGCAAAGACCTGCTCGAATTCACAGCACTGAAGCTCCCCAGGCTGCTGGGCATACATCCTGACATTCTACCAATTGATGTAGAGCGAGCACACCGAGTGGGCCCGGAAAGGGCAGGGGATCAAGCAGGAGCCAAACCTAGACAGGTCATATTCAAGTGCCTAAATTTCCAAGAAAAATTAAAGATCCTGAGAGCTTACTGTTCACATAAAGAGCTAATATACGAGGGTTTAAAGCTGCTCCTCTTCCAGGACTTCTCACTGGAGGTCTCTAGACAGAGGAAAGAATTTTCCCCGCTCTGCTCCCAACTACATGAACAGGGACGTCAAGTAGCACTGCTTTTACTGGCGAAACTTCGTCTACAAACACCATATGGCATAAAATTCTTCCATTCACCACAAGCGGTGAGAAGCTATCTGGCAACAGAAAACCAACACCCTCCAACCTGAAAATAACAAGCTCCTACTAGGAAGATGCTTCCTCTGTTGTTTTCTCCTTCTTGCCTTGTTTTTAAGCCTCAAAATAAAGGATGGCTGAATCTCTTTGTTGCTTGGCCTTTTCCTGGACTGGAAGAGACTTTTACCCCAAGGGGTCGATGGACTTCACAGAGAGGCAGGACAATATTGCTGGGATGTTTTATCAGCCTACTACTCGGGGTACCCCTTCTATGCCCAACTCAGGGAGTCACACACGCCTAAATTCCCCAGCAGTATCTACCTCTCCTAGGGATAGGGGCCTAGAACAGCTGCTTATGATCGGGGTGAGAATCTACATACTTATAGTCCCGGCTCTGTCAGAGCATGCAATAAATGTAGAGCTTAATTGTGTATATGCTAAGATAAGTCTATGCCTATGTCTATCAAATATAAGTGTCATTGCTGAAGGTCCAGAATGCTGTATACTTTATGCTCTTCTTCCTGTTTTCTTCCTTTTTTGTCTCTTTTTTATGTCCGGATCTCACTGGACTCTCTCTAACCCACCCAATGTTTCTCCCCGTCTCCCTTCTCTTCCCCTCCCTCTCCCCTTTCTCCCCCTTTTTTTTTTTCTCCTCCCTCACCAGCTATGACTCCTCTGTAGTTGAGAATGTCGCTTAAGATAGTGACTTGGAACGTGGGTGGCATCCACTCGCCCATAAAGTGCAAATCAATTCTCACCCATCTCAGGAAACTGGGAACAGACGTAGCCTTATTGCAGGTGACGCATTTGACAGACTCAGAACACCAAAAAATACAAAGGGACTGGGTGGGACAGGTAGTCTTCTTATCTTACACTTGTGCCAGCCGGGGTTTAGCCATTGTATTTGGGAAAAAGGTAACAGCGACAGTAGATAACACCTACCTGGACAGGGACGGACGATTTATGATAGTGCAGGCAACGGTAAATTCTGTGAAATATACATTCTGCAACCTGTACGCCCCCAACCACAGAACAACAGGCTTTTGGTCAGATTTAATTCGACACTTAGCTCCACACATGGGTTCGTACCTGATAATTGGCGGAGACTTTAATATCTCGCCCACACATGTTTTGGATAGACTCTGGTTAGCATCTCACTCTTTCAGAGACCCAAAAACAAACTATAAGGCCAGATACAAAACAAAAATCTTTAGCATGCTAGAAGCAGATTTAGGGGTCTGTGATATCTGGAGACTATTGAACCCAGAAGGAAAAGAATACACCTGTTTATCTAAAGCCAAGAATACCCTATCCAGAATTGATTTATTTTTGATTGCTGGGGAACTAACCACACAGGTACATCATTGTAAGATACATAATGTCTTAATCTCAGACCATGCACCAGTAGAGATTGCCCTGGGATCCCAGAGAACACCCTCCAATAGGAACACTCTTAAATTTCCAACTTACTTGACCACCTCGGAGGCATTTGTGAAATATTTACAGCATACATGGATGGACTTTCTCACTGACAACGCAGCTCACGCAGACGACACCCAACTTCTCTGGGAAATGGCGAAAACAGTGTTTGCCGGTTCCATAATCTCATATGTCTCCAAACTGAAACACAAGATGCAATATAAATGTAAGAGCCTACAAAAGCAGCTGGGACAGACTTACCAAGCCTATTTACAAGCTAAAACAAAAACGACCTATGAGACCTACCTAGTGGCAAAGGCAGAGCTCGAGGCATTCATGAGGCAACAAACTACCTCAGAGCTATTAAAGACGGCAGGTAAATTCTACAGATTTGGTGGGAGGGCAGGCAGGATGCTAGCTACCCTATCAAAACCCCAGACAGCAAGGGCTAACATAACAGCAATCAGGGCGCAGGGCCTAACACACACAAAATCAGTTGACATAGCACAATGCTTTGCACAATACTATGCAAAACTCTATACCCAACAAGACGTGGCCCCAGATGGGGTCCAGACACAATTCTGGCAATCATTGCAGCCCCCCCAATTGACACAGACTCAAATTGACAGTCTAAATGGCCCGGTGACTGTCGAGGAACTCACCTTCACCCTGAGGTCCTTGCCAGTGGGAAAGGCACCAGGGCCAGACGGCCTCCCGGCCGAATTTTATAAGTCCCTACAGCCCCAGATCACATCTACACTGACCAGGCTATATAATGCCTTCCTTCAGATGGAAACCTCCCCCTCTAACAATTTTACTTCAGCACATATTACGCTGATCCCCAAGCCAGGTAAAGACTGCTCAAGACCAGAGTCCTACAGACCAATTTCTCTGTTGAACACAGATTACAAGCTGTTTATGAAAATCTTGGCCAACAGACTGAAGGTGATCCTTCCAGACCTGGTACACCCGGACCAAACGGGCTTCGTTTTTAAACGCTCGTCAGTGGTGAATCTCCGCAGGGTCATGCAGGTAATAGAGCAGTACTGGGCAAGGGTACAGGAGAGGGGGGGGGGGACACCCCGGAGGCCTTCCTGCTATCCTTGGATGCAGAGAAGGCCTTCGATCGGGTGGAGTGGCCTCATTTGCTGGACACCATGTGGAGGTTCGGTTTCAGGGGCCCATTCCTAGAGGTCATAGGTAAAATGTACCATCATCCAGTGGCACGGGTCATTGTCAATGGACTGTTTTCTCCTGATTTCAAATTGCAGCGGGGCACCAGGCAGGGTTGCCCCCTCTCGCTGCTGCTATTTAACTTAGCGCTGGAACCCCTTGCGCTGAAACTACGGCATCTCTTCCCAGGGATTACGGTAGAAGGGGTTCCCCTGCACCTAGCGTTGTACGCTGATGACATGTTACTGTTTGTGGACACTCCCTCTGTCCATATACCGCGTATATTGCGCATGATTGCAGACTTCGGCACCTTCTCGGGATATCAGATAAACACCTCAAAGTCTGAGGTACTGTGGTTACATAGACACCAGAACTCAACACAAGGCTACCCATTTGTAGAGGCCCCAGAGGGCCTTACCTATCTGGGCATCAAACTTCATAGAGACCCAGCTAAGATGTATGAGCTTAACATAGCCCATAAGTGCTCAGAGCTAGCTTCTCAACTGACAAACTGGGCCAATCTCCCTTTGGGCTTATCGGGCCGGATTAGTCTAATTAAAATGACAATCCTACCCAAAATCCTATACCCATTGCTTATGCTACCATTTCTAATGTCAAAAAAGAATCCGCGGATGCTCTCAGGTGCCATATCACATTTCATTTGGAGGGGAGGCAAACCCCGGATAGCAGCGGATAAGTTACATCTTCCATACTCGGAGGGAGGATTGGGTCTGCCAAATCTCAAATTATATAACTGGGCGGCTCTGGCCAGGTTAGTCACTGACTGGCAACTAAACACGAAGCATTTTAGTGATGCGATACTTGAAGAAGCAAAAGTTGCCCCCCTGGCACTGGCCTACCTCCCCTATGCAAAATTTTCGACCCTACCACCACTAATCACTAACAGTGTGTTATATCGTGACCCACTGAAAGCATGGCATTTGATCCATAAACTCTTGAAAGTGGACAGTCCCCCCCGAGATATATACCCATTCGTGGGAATGCCGATTTTCCAGCAGGAAATGAGCATGAGCCATTCCGCATTTGGGAAACCCTCGGTATCAAAATGGTGGGAGACGTCTTGGACCCATTACTTCATACAATACGCTCCTTCCAGGAGCTAAAAGCGAAGTATAATATCCCGAACTAGCACTTTTACGCGTACCTTCAACTGCGACACTACATAGCGTCTCTGCAGTCATCTAATGTCGGCTTTTGGGACAAATCACCCTTTGCCATTGCTCAGATGCTGTTCCTTGTGGGACGGTTCTCCTTGTCATACTTTTATGCACAACTAATGAAACAGTCTGAGACCCCAATACAAGCTAACATGTTGGCGAGGTTGGCTGCGGATATTCCCGTCACGATATCAGTACAAGACCTGAAAGATAGTCTAGACAGCACAAAACAAGCTACACTCGCAGTCACTCACAGGGAGGCCCAGTTTCGACTATTACACAGAGATTACATCACACCCAATAGACTAGCAAAATGGAGCAACCTGCACCCCAACCAGTGTATTAAGTGCAGTAGTGCAGCCCCCTTTTTTCTACATTACTTCTTCGCTTGTCCGATTATTAGGCGCTTCTGGGGTCACTTCCAACACTGGGTAAAAGTCACACTTGACATTGAAATAGAGTTCACTACAGCTGAGATATATCTATTTAAGTGGGGAGACACACACAAACGGCAGCAGCGGTTACTCACGATGTGCACTATACTAGCACGACACTGTATTCTAACAAGATGGATCTCCAAACATCCACCAACAATAGCACAATTCAAACAGTTACTGATAAAACAACTATACATAGAACAATATGACGTAAGGCTAGATGTGACCCGAAGACTGCGACCCTTCTGGAGGAAGTGGTCCCCTCTTATCAATACTTTCAACATAGACTTAAAAAGCCAGATCATGAGACCATTCCTACAGTCCGAGGTAATGCCTCAACTTAATTATACTGTGACTGAACAATCTCTCAGGGACCAAGGGGAAATTCATAATGGTATCCGATACCCAACTGAGGAAATGCTTTTCTAGGTAACAGGGCCCAAACCCCCCCCTTTTTTTTTTTTTTTTTTTTTTTCCTTTTGCTCCCCTCCTTTTCCCCTCTCGACTCTCAGACTTTCCTACCCCTCCTTTCAACCTGTTGTTTTAATGTTAATATGTTATGTTTGTGGTTAAACTGTTATATGTTATACTTTAAAAATGGAGACGGATATGGCATTCAAAACTTTATGGACAAATCTTGCTAAAGTATCAAGCCGCAGGACACAGCGACTACAACCTATGCTCCTCCCATTCTTTTGTATGGACTGACTTGGACAATCCGCATAAACATATCATGTACGGTGATAAGTGGAGTATGGTGGAAAATATTCTTACATTATGTATGCCACATGCTGTAATACCTGATTCTATGTCATGTCATGTCTGTCTCTTATAATAAAAAGAATTAAAAAAAAAAAGAGAGTTCCATTTCAGGTCCGTTATAGTCATGTGATATTTCAGGCCAATCGTTGTTAGTTATTCACTTCTAGACAGCATAGGTCCCGTGCTGCTGTGTTGACCAATCAGACTATCTGAATCTCGTCAGAATAGAGAAAGGTTGCAGTCTCTTATCAGGTCGGCCCAGTTTGTGACGTTATTTCGTTGGACCAATTGTCATTCCGGAGTCCGGCCAATCAAGGCCTAAGATTTTTATGTCATTTTAGATATTGACGGTCTACAAAGTTAGCAAAAGAAAAACAAGTGAAAAGTATTTGCACTTATGATGACAAAAGAGAAAAAGTATACATTATATAACGCTTGATAATATACAAAAATTTAGTATAGATATTCGTCTTGTCATTTTATAATTTAGCATTAGTATTGCTTATTGAAAAATCACATTTAGGGTGAACGCTTACACAAAGTTAAGTGAATATTTTACATTGAATTTCAAGATTATACATACAAAAAATATATAAAATAAAAATATACAGATATATATTTTTAGTAACCTTATATGTGAAAATACTTCATCTTTATTTTAAACCTTTTTTGCGTGCTTTATCGTCCTATCATAAACAGGGAATATTTTTATTTGTATAGAAAAGTGCCTAAACTTTTAATGTTATAGAGTGAATAAATCTGTATATTATACAGGTCTGTGAGAGTCAGAAATCTTGCTTGTTTGTAGGTAACCAAATACTTATTTTCCACCATAATTTGCAAATAAATTCTTTCCAAATCAGACAATGTTATTGTCTGGATTTGTTTCCACATTTTGGCTCTCATAGTTGAGGTACACCTATGATGAAAATTACAGGCCTATCTCATCTTGTTAAATGGGAGAACTTGCACAATTGGTGGCTGACTAAATAATTTTTTGCCCCACTATATATATATATATATATATATATATATATATATAGTCCTTATACTGCCCCAGTAACAGGACTCTTGTACCCAGTATATATATATATATATATATATATATATATATATATATATATATATAAAAACAAAACACAAAAAACCCAGCACTCACTAGCAGATTCACAGCAATGTTTAAAAGCAAAACTGGGGGAAGTCAGTTACATTTGGCGCCAAAGGATCAAGCCCAGGACCACGACAAGGTCTCCCCCTTCCTGGGACCCTAACCAGCACCCACACAATGCATACTTCCAAACAAACCAACTGGGAACCTCCCAGGGTGACACAGGCTTTTGTAACCTCCCCTATGTAAATACAAAACACAGGAATGGACCGCACTCACAGACTGGACTGGGTACACATCCTAAGCCACTGTTAACTCCACAGCCCTGAACACTGACAGACAGCTGCAAAGTTCCCAGCAACCCAGGCAGTTAACCCCCGAGCAACCTGGGTGTCAGGTCCGCAGGGGAGCATTACAAACATTAACACAAAACACAAAATACCCAGCACTCACTAGCAGATTCACAGCAATGTTTAAAAGCAAAACTGGGGGAAGTCAGTTACATTTGGCGCCAAAGTCCTTATACTGCCCCAGTGACAGGACTCTTGTACCTAATATATATATATATTCATTGTTTAACATGATGATCACACATCATCACACTGGTGAATGTGATGTTTGCAATGCAGCTCACCAGATACAATACACCGGCACACCTCTCTCTCCAGCAGCACCAGCCTAATCTCGCTGCTTCCCTCTCAGCAATTCCTAATGATCTTCTTCCCTCGCTCTTGGCTATATGCAGCTGCAATTAGATGCTGAGCCTGGGACTGACTCTGGGTGGGAGGAAGAAGACGGTCGGTTCGGACCAGAACTCCAGAAGTGATGAGTGATGTGTCAGAGAGCTCCGAGCGGGAGATTGCAGCATCATGTCACGTGAGGCCTGCCCCAACAACCTCCCACACACACAGTCAGCTCTTAGTGTGCGAGTGTCACGTGACAGCTGGCTCTCACTCGCACACTAAGAGCTGTGCAGTTAGGAAGGCTATGGGCTGGCCTGTAGGTGGCGCTGCAGTCAATGCAGGCTAAAAGTGGAAAGGGATTTTGCATATACTTCTATCTATCGCACTGCACAGCATGTGCGATAGATAGAAGTATTAGGCAAAAGACCATTCCACTTTAAGCCTAAAGATTTAAAAATGGCAATTTTAATCAAAACTACAGTGGAGCCTGAAAGATTTTTTTAATTTAATCAGAAAAAAAGTTAAAAATGTAATATTTTTTTTTTTATTTCTCACTCTTTTTTTTTTTCTGTTCATCAGGTGTTATGGGGTTCTCAGGGGGTTCACGTGCTCAGATGCTCCTATAGAGGAGCCTCCACTGAGCATAGCCATTCAGCCTCTTGATGAAGTCTAGCAGTTTTCACTTGCTTAGTATTCATGAAATATCATTTAAATTGTATAGAGAAGCTGTGAGTTATTCTCTGTAAAAGTTTCAATGTATTTAGTTTGTGTTATATATCCACAATGTTTTTTTTCCTGGTTTTAAATTACATAGGATAAGTTAAGCTAAAGGAATTGTGATGCTTAATAAAAGGTGAAAGAAGTTTCATTTGGACATAATTGTGATTGTATCGGGGTGTGTGCTTATCTTGTGCTGTTTTGTTTCCTTCTTAGACTCCTTCTTACTCGAGTGTCTGCTTGCTATGAGGATCCAGTGGATTCAATGGACTATGGTATTGAAGCAGAGTGTCTGAGGAAGGTGGAGCACTCTAAGAAGACAAAGACTGTTCTTAAAGTGATCAGAGGCCACCTAGAGACATTTGTGCTGTTCCCATGTCATGCTTCACTGTGGAGAATGTACAGAGCAAGGAACTGTTGGAAATATTGGGGGGTGCTAGCAATGCAGTTGGAGAAATAAAAGATGCAGCGTTATTTGGGGGTAGATAGGGGGCTGGTTGGGTCTTTGTGCAGATAGACCAGTAGTTTGAGGATGCTGGGAGGTCGACGGAGAGTATTGGAGGGGCTGCACCTATGTGCAGTGACAAATTGTGCCCTATTGGTCTATAAAATTATACCACTACATGTGAATATCTTTCTCTATAGTATTCTCACATAGATTCATGTTATACCAAAGTATCAGGCTTATATTGTTGTTACTGATTTTCTGTGCTTTTCTATTTTTGTGTTATTCTGTTAGAATAAAAGGGTGGTATGTTAGGAATAATTGCTAGCATGACCAGCGCCATCTTGTTCTTAGCTGCCATTTTGTCTTTGGCATCCATCTTGTCTCAGTAACATTTATTATAGTAGCTATTCTGTAGTGGGAAAATACATATTTGTTATTAGTTTCTGTAGAGCTAGTTTGGTCTCGCAGATGTTCTGGGCAAGGTGCCTGGAGGTTGCTCTCTCTATAAGATGCCCATATGGCCTTGCTTTGGGCCTAGATGCATTTGTTATTATGGCTATAGAAATATTGCTTCTCAAAACTGTCTTTTACCTAATTATAATAATGAGCTTGTATTTTTCCTTTATAACGCGGTTATAAAGTGTCATCATGTTAACCCTGTATGCTGTAACTGTCGCCTATAAGACGTGTTGTTCATCTTTCAATAAAGGAGAATAGTTTTAGACTCATTGCTGCATGGTCTGAAGTCTGTTCTCGTGGATATCCTGATCAAATAATATATTCATTTCCAGCTGGTACAGTGTGCCTAAGGCCCAGTCCTGACTGACATTCCCCCTCTGAAAACAACACCTAACACTGTGACTTTGTATGCTTGGGCCCTGATCTTTACACATGTAATTTATTCTTATATTGTTGTGTTTATGCTTAGGATTACATAGTTGGGCTCGGGTGTTCTGCTGCACTCAATGGTATATCCCCCACCGCCATATTGAGATTGACCATATGATTATTTGACGACTTTTTACTTTGATCCCATGCTTGCGGCATTGGGCCCGGACCCATCAAGATATCAAATTCCTTAATGGCTGTAAAGTATTTTGCCTGATCAGTTGTGATATGAAACTTTCCTATGTTATTTCCATTTCCCTATTGCACTAATTCGCATTTTACCTGGATGCACTTTTTCACCTGCTCAATCTAACTGTGCCTTTAGTTCAGTTAGTTAAGTTTAGCTACCATCTGTATTCCAGAAACCCTCTGCCCCCCTTGACCCCTTTTCTCCATTGTTTTTATTCCCATAAGAAGGGCACACTATTGCTGCCCTGTGGTCCGGCTGGTTCCTTATACTTATTCCCCCAACATCACACATATTAGCACCCTAAAGCTTTAATTAAATTTTGGCATCAGAGGCTATCTCATGGGCCTGTAATCACTTTTATCTGGAAGGGGGGAAAAATCTAGGATTGCAGTGAAATATTTATATACAGTTGTGCTCATAAGTTTACATACCCTGGCAGAATTTATGATTTCTTGGCCATTTTTCAGAGAATATGAATGATAACACAAAAGCTTTTCTTTCACTCATGGTTAGTGTTTGGCTAAAGCCATTTATTATCAATCAACTGTGTTTACTCTTTTTAAATCATAATGACAACAGAAACTACCCAAATGACCCTGATCAGAAGATTACATACCCTGGTGATTTTGGCCTGATAACATGCACACAAGTTGACACAAAGGGGTTTGAATGGCTATTAAAGGTAACCATCCTCCTCTGTGATCTGTTTGCTTGTAATTTGTGTGTGTATAAAAGGTCAATGAGTTTCTGGACTCCTGACAGACCCTTGCATCTTTCATCCAGTGCTGCACTGAAGATTCTGGATTCTGAGTCATGGGGAAAGCAAAATAATTGTCAAAGAATCTGCAGGAAAAGATAGTTGAACTGTATAAAACAGGAAATGGATATAAAAAGATATCCAAGGAATTGAGAATACAAATCAGCAGTGTTCAAACTCTAATCAAAAAGTGAAAAATGAGGGGTTCTGTTGAAACCAAACCACGGTCAGGTAGACCAACTAACATTTCAGCCACAACTGCCAGGAAAATTGTTCGGGATGCAAAGACAAACCCACAAATAACTTGAGGTGAAATACAGGACTCTCTGAAAACATGTGGTGTGGCTGTTTCAAGATGCACACTAAGGAGGCACTTCAAAAAAGATGGGCTGCATGGTCGAGTCACCAGAAGAAAGCCATTACTATGCAAATGCCACAAAGTATCCTGCTTACAATACGCCAAACAGCACAGAGACAAGCCTCAAACCTTCTGGCACAAAGTCTTTTGGAGTGATGAGACCAAAATTGAGCTTTTTGGTCACAACCATAAACGCTACATTTGGAGAGGAGTCCATGAGGCCTATGATGAAAGATACACCATTCCTACTGTGAAAAATGGAGGTGGATTGCTGATGTTTTTGGGATGTGTGAGCTACAAAGGCACCGGAAATTTGGTCAGAATTGATGACAAGATGAATGCAGTATGTTATCAAACAGAACCCCTCATTTTACACTTATTGATTAGAGTTTGAACACTGTTTATTTGCATTCTCAATTCCTTGGATATCTTTTTATATCCATTTCCTGTTTTATACAGTTCAACTACCTTTTCCCGCAGATCCTTTGACAATTCTTTTGATTTCCCCATGACTCAGAATCCAGAAATTTCAGTGCAGCACTGGATGAAAGATGCAAGGGTCTGTCAGGAGTCCAGAAACTCATTGAACTTTTATACACACACACTAATTACAAGTAAACAGATCACAGGTGAGGATGGTTACCTTTAAAAGCCATTCAAACCCCTTTGTGTCAACTTGTGTGCATGTTATCAGGCCAAAATCACCAGGGTATGTAAACTTTTGATCAGGGTGATTTGGGTAGTTTCTGTTGTCATTATGATTTAAAAAGAGTAAACACAGTTGATTAATAATAAATGGCTTCAGCCAAACACTAACCATGAGTGAAAGAAACGTTTTTGTGTTATCATTCATATTCTCTGAAAAATGGCCAAGAAATCATAAATTCTGCCAGGGTATGTAAACTTATGAGCACAACTGTAACCCAATCTTGGCGGGTGGGGCAGCCCTTCCCAATATTATTAAATACCATGAGGCCGCAAGATTGGCTCATATTTCAGCCAGGGGAGATCGCTCATCTTCCAGCAAATGGATCAGCAAAGAGCAAAGTTCGATTCTTTCGGATACCTCATTGGAAAGCATATTAGGAGTAGTAATATATCCCAAAATTACATAGTCCAGGTGAATCTTAGGTTCTGGGATAAAATCCGACACTTGGTAGGGGTCTCACCACACCCCTACCTGATCCATCCCATCTCTGCTCTGCTGCGAGCACTCCCAAACTCACATCCTGAGTGGTGGGAAACTCAGGGATTCAGAACTATAACAGATCTTTGGGTCAATAACTCCTGCATGTCAGTGGTCGCCTTTCAAAATAGATTTCCGGATAGACCGCTATTTCAGTTTGAGTTCCTCTGACTTCCTCTGACTTAAAAGTTTTTTTACGATCTTGGGGCTTTATGAGTTTACCATTGCGACCACTTACTGACTGGGAAAGGAGATGGTGCATGGTCTCGCGAACCCCCCGAATTTTCTCTCGCATACACGGATATCTTGCACACTCCCACTTTTTGCAAAACCCCATACATTAAACAATAGGAAAGAGCCTTTAGGTTTGAAGATTCAGATGAGTCTTGGTCTAGAGCGGTCCTTCACACTAAAAAAGCAATCAATCTCATACATTGCATTATTCTATAAACTTTTAGCTCAATAGCACTTTACCCCGCTTCTCGCATTCTCACTCCCCCCTATGCTGGAGGGGTTGTGGACGGATTGGGACTGCAGCCCATATGTGGTGGGAGTGCACCAAAATTCAGAAGCTCTGGACCAGGGCCCTTCTGTGTAGTAGATGATTTGGCGTAAAATGGGGGGGACACCCCCCCAAAAGGGTCTCTTTCACATGTTCTCCCGGTTCATGTCCTTAACCTCTGTGTTTACTTGTTCACTGCAGTTAAACTGGCTATGGCCAGGTCTTGGTGACAGCCCAAGGACTCAGGGTGGCCCCAGGTCTTGGCAATCATGGTTCAGTTGGAATCCATGGAGAGCCCCATCTTTGCTGCTAATTTCAAGATCAAGACCCATTGCATGAGCTGGGAGCTTTGGAGACAGAGTCTGATGCCAGGGGATACTTTGAGTGAGTGACTCGGACTGCCTTGGTCGACTTCAACTCCTCACTGATCAGTATTTCACCTCCTCATACACATTGCACCGTCCCCCTTTTTTTCCCTTAACTCCATATCCCCTTCTCCCTTGCCTTCACTTTCTTTCCGTTCCCTCTTTTCTTACCTATTAGATCTAGGGAGAAGCTTATCAGTCCTTTGGATTATTATATCTCCCTGGGAGTAATAACCACTTTTTGATAACCTGTAGCTCATACTGCTACTCTCTCTTATTTTAGCCTGTGGCACAACATATTGTTCACTCTTCCCACCTATGTTTTTAAAATCGTATTATGACAATGTCATTATGTATTATGTTTTCAAATGAGAAATGCTTTTTATTTACTCAACGGGTTCCTCTTGGTGCTTCTACAAGTTTGCCTTTTCATGTCAAGGAGCCTCCCTATATCATCCTTGTATCATTATCATGTCTCCTGTGAAACTTTTGTGAAAAATATTCTTTGTACCATAACTTTTCTGTATTTTGCTGTTTTCTTTTGTATTTTGGTACTTTTTTTTCTGAAAAATTAATAAAAACTTATTTAAAAAGAAAAAAAAAAAGAACCACAGTACTACCACCCTTATCTGCTCTCTTAGGCCTAGATTTGGAGTTTGGCGGTAGCCGTGAAAACCAGCGTTAGAGGCTCCTAACGCTGGTTTTAGGCTAACTCCGGTATTTGGAGTCACTAAAACTTTTCAGCCGCGACTTTTCCATACCGCAGATCCCCTTACGTAAATTGCCAATCCTATCTTTTCAATGGGATCTTTCTAACTCCGGTATTTAGAGTCGTGTCTGAAGTGAGCGTTAGACATCTAACGACAAAACTCCAGCCGCAGGAAAAAAGTCAGTAGTTAAGAGCTTTCTGGGCTAACGCCGGTTTATAAAGCTCTTAACTACTGTGCTCTAAAGTACACTAACACCCATAAACTACCTATGTACCCCTAAACCGAGGTCCCCCCACATCGCCGCCACTCGATTAATTTTTTTTAACCCCTAATCTGCCGACCGCCACCTACGTTATACTTATGTACCCCTAATCTGCTGCCCCTAACAACGCCGACCCCTGTATTATATTTATTAACCCCTAACCTGCCCCCCACAACGTCGCCTCCACCAACCTACACTTATTAACCCCTAATCTGCCGACCGGACCTGAGCGCTACTATAATAAAGTTATTAACCCCTAATCCACCTCACTAACCCTATAATAAATAGTATTAACCCCTAATCTGCCCTCCCTAACATCGCCGACACCTAACTTCAAACATTAACCCCTAATCTGCCGACTGGAGCTCACCGCTATTCTAATAAATGTATTAACCCCTAAAGCTAAGTCTAACCCTAACACTAACACCCCCCTAAGTTAAATATAATTTAAATCTAACGAAATTAATTAACTCTTATTAAATAAATTATTCCTAGTTAAAGCTAAATACTTACCTGTAAAATAAATCCTAATATAGCTACAATATAAATTATATTTATATTATAGCTATTTTAGGATTTATATTTATTTTACAGGTAACTTTGTATTTATTTTAACCAGGTACAATAGCTATTAAATAGTTAAGAACTATTTAATAGCTAAAATAGTTAAAATAATTACAAAATTACCTGTAAAATAAATCCTAACCTAAGTTACAATTAAACCTAACACTACAATATCAATAAATTAATTAAATAAACTACCTACAATTACCTACAATTAACCTAACACTACACTATCAATAAATTAATTAAATACAATTCCTACAAATAAATACAATTAAATAAACTAGCTAAAGTACAAAAAATAAAAAAGAACTAAGTTACAAAAAATAAAAAAATATTTACAAACATAAGAAAAATATTACAACAATTTTAAACTAATTACACCTACTCTAAGCCCCCTAATAAAATAACAAAGCCCCCCAAAATAAAAAAATGCCCTACCCTATTCTAAATTACTAAAGTTCAAAGCTCTTTTACCTTACCAGCTCTGAACACTAAGCCCCTGAAGATCTTCCTACCTTATCTTCACCATACCAGGTTCACCGATCCTTCCTGAAGAGCTCCTCCGATGTCCTGATCCAAGCCCAAGCGGGGGGCTGAAGAGGTCCATGATCCGGCTGAAGTCTTCATCCAAGCGGGAGCTGAAGAGGTCCATGATCCGGATGAAGTCTTCATCCAAGCGGGAGCTGAAGAGGTCCATGATCCGGATGAAGTCTTCTATCAACGGCATCTTCAATCTTCTTTCTTCGGGAGCCATCATCTTCCATCCGACGCGGAACATCCTCTTCTCCAGACGCCTACTAGCCGAATGACGGTTCCTTTAAGGGACGTTATCCAAGATGGCGTCCCTCGAATTCCGATTGGCTGATAGGATTCTATCAGCCAATCGGAATTAAGGTAGGAATATTCTGTTCCGATCAGCCAATAGAATGCAAGCTCAATCTGATTGGCTGATTGGATCAGCCAATCGGATTGAACTTGATTCTGATTGGCTGATTCCATCAGCCAATCAGAATATTCCTACCTTAATTCCGATTGGCTGATAGAATCCTATCAGCCAATCGGAATTCGAGGGACGCAATCTTGGATGACGTCCCTTAAAGGAACCGTCATTCGGCTAGTAGGCGTCGGGAGAAGAGGATGTTCTGCGTCGGATGGAAGATGATGGCTCCCGAAGAAAGAAGATTGAAGAAGCCGTTGATAGAAGACTTCATCCGGATCATGGACCTCTTCAGCTCCCGCTTGGATGAAGACTTCATCCGGATCATGGACCTCTTCAGCTCCTGCTTGGATGAAGACTTCATCCGGATCATGGACCTCTTCAGCTCCCACTTGGATGAAGACTTCAGCCGGATCATGGACCTCTTCAGCCCCCCGCTTGGGCTTGGATCAGGACATCGGAGGAGCTCTTCGGGACGGATCGGTGAACCTGGTATGGTGAAGATAAGGTAGGAAGATCTTCAGGGGCTTAGTGTTAGGTTTATTTAAGGGGGGTTTGGGTTAGATTAGGGGTATGTGGGTGGTGGGTTGTAATGTTGGGGGGGGGGTATTGTATGTTTTTTTTTACAGGCAAAAGAGCTGAATTCTTTGGGGCATGCCCCGCAAAGGGCCCTGTTCAGGGCTGGTAAGGTAAAAGAGCTTTGAACTTTAGTAATTTAGAATAGGGTAGGGCATTTTTTTATTTTGGGGGCCTTGTTATTTTATTAGGGGGCTTAGAGTAGGTGTAATTAGTTTAAAATTGTTGTAATATTTTTCTTATGTTTGTAAATATTTTTTTATTTTTTGTAACTTAGTTCTTTTTTATTTTTTGTACTTTAGCTAGTTTATTTTGTAGTGTTAGGTTAATTGTAGGTAATTGTAGGTAGTTTATTTAATTAATTTATTGATAGTGTAGTGTTAGATTTAATTGTAACTTAGGTTAGGATTTATTTTACAGGTAATTTTGTAATTATTTTAACTATTTTAGCTATTAAATAGTTCTTAACTATTTAATAGCTATTGTACCTGGTTAAAATAAATACAAAGTTACCTGTAAAATAAATATAAATCCTAAAATAGCTATAATATAATTATAATTTATATTGTAGCTATATTAGGATTTATTTTACAGGTAAGTATTTAGCTTTAAATAGGAATAATTTATTTAATAAGAGTTAATTAATTTCGTTAGATTTAAATTATATTTAACTTAGGGGGGTGTTAGTGTTAGGGTTAGACTTAGCTTTAGGGGTTAATACATTTATTAGAATAGCGGTGAGCTCCAGTCGGCAGATTAGGGGTTAATGTTTGAAGTTAGGTGTCGGCGATGTTAGGGAGGGCAGATTAGGGGTTAATACTATTTATTATAGGGTTAGTGAGGCGGATTAGGGGTTAATAACTTTATTATAGTAGCGCTCAGGTCCGGTCGGCAGATTAGGGGTTAATAAGTGTAGGCAGGTGGAGGCGACGTTGTGGGGGGCAGATTAGGGGTTAATAAATATAATATAGGGGTCGGCGATGTTAGGGCAGCAGATTAGGGGTACATAGGGATAATGTAAGTAGCGGCGGTTTACGGAGCGGCAGATTAGGGGTTAATAATAATATGCAGGGGTCAGCGATTGCGTGGGTGGCAGATTAGGGGTTAATAAGTGTAAGGTTAGGGGTGTTTAGACTCGGGGTACATGTTAGAGTGTTAGGTGCAGACGTAGGAAGTGTTTCCGCATAGCAAACAATGGGGCTGCGTTAGGAGCTGAACGCGGCTTTTTTGCAGGTGTTAGGTTTTTTTTCAGCTCAAACAGCCCCATTGTTTTCTATGGGAGAATTGTGCACGAGCACGTTTTTGAGGCTGGCCGCTTGCGTAAGCAACTCTGGTATCGAGAGTTGAAGCTGCATTAAATATGCTCTACGCTCCTTTTTTGGAGCCTAACACAGCCTTTATGTGGACTCTCAATACCAGAGTTATTTTTATGGTGCGGCCAGAAAAAAGCCGGCGTTAGCTACGCGGGTCTTTACCGACAAAACTCCAAATCTAGGCCTTAATCACTAGATCCCTTCTGCTCTTTATTGATATAACAGCTTGTCTATATTCTTTGCTGAGGTTTTGTTTACTCTTAGTTAGCTTATTACTTAGTTTGGGCCTCACCTTCATATATGTTGTCTACAGCCATGGTGGTAACCTCAAGAGGAGAGTCATAGAAGTGTCATCTCAATGTCAAATTTCTCACAAATCTGTTAAGGTCAATCATGGTATCAAACAGCTTAAAATTATTATCTGGTACAAACCCAAGTCCTAGGTTTAGTACTTCGTATTCTTCTGTGGACAACTCAAGTCCTGAGACATTAATAACATTTCCCACTAAGTGCATCATGTTAACTTCTGGTGTAGTAAAAAACCTCAGGGGGAGTAGTTACTTTTGTGTTCTTAACATTTATCTGTTTCTCTCTCTCTGCTCTCTTTTTGCACCCCACCCTTTGTTTCTTTCCTTTTCTAAGTGAAAAACCTGCTGCATGGTCCTCATTTCATCATCTGTCTCACTACATACTTGATTGGTCTCCTTAGCCTGTAGCATATATTTATTAGCTTGATTTACATAATCTTTTTTTCCCTTTCCACTGTTGTTTCATCTGGGTAAAGTGGCGTCTCGAATCCTGTCTATTCTCAACGTTACCACCTCTATTAGATCTAGAGTGCAAATTGCCCCTTTTGCTGGTCCTCCGCTGAACTATAATTAGATCTAGGAATGGAACCACTCCCCAGCTTCTCTTTTGGAGTAGGTAGATAACTTTCACCTCCAGAGCTATCACCATAGCCCTCAATGTCATATTTACTATAGTCCTCCTCTTGGGACTCCGTATCAGAGAAGGTCACTCTCTTAAAGTTCTTATTAGACTGTCCTCTTTTCACGTTCTCCACATAGACTGAACTCTAAGATTCATCATGGGGAGCTGGGGGGTATCGTCAAATCTTCTCAGAGCTCTTCCTCTTCGCCCCCTTCCTCTTGATCTTTTCTCTTTATTAAACTGGTTCAGTCTATCTTTTTTCCTCCATACAAAAACCTGTCCCTTTTTGTAGTCTTCTAAAACTCTGATATATTTGGAGTGTTTGACTTTAATAATCTTTGCTTTTGCTTTTTCCACAGTTGTTTTAATATGACATCCATTTCAGCATAATGAGGATCTTCAGTAAAGCTGGCCAAAGTCACTTGCATATCTATAATTTTGTCTCGTAGTTGCCAGATCTTTAGTTTTATACTTAATGATAAGTAGCAAAAGTCTGATGGAGCATTCATGTAGAACATCGTTCCACTCATTTATGAAGTCTTGGTCTTCCACGTGAAACGTAGGATATTTATTTAACCTAATACCCCTTGGTATCATCTTTAATGAGTTGTAACGTTTTAAAGTCCTTATCGAGCTTCAATCTTATTTCTTTAAGTTGAAGTACTTCCATCTCATAAAACATGTCTCTAAGTGCAAAATGTGTTATTCTCAGTGAAAAAATATTTTCAAATTCCAGACTATTTAGTTCTTTATCAAAGGCTTTATCTAAAGAATAAAAGCCCTGCACATTAGTTAGTTCCTCTAGTTAGTTCCTCTATTCTGTAACTTCTAAGTAGGGTAATGTAATATTGGCAGAATATGTTTAATCTCGTATATAAAGGTCCTCGAAAAAAAGAGGTAGTAAAAATATGTGATAGCATAAGAAACAATCAATAGGTGCAGTAAATGACACTATTGCTCTCATATAAAACCTTATATATAAAAAAGCAATATAACAGAGAATGAAAAAAGATCACTCGGCTGAAAGCCAAGCTGCAATGTGTTCCAAAGAAACTGAAGCACTATACAATGTCCACATTAGGTAAACAGAACTCCACTCATCAAAATAAGTGGTAATTGAAGCAAACAGTAGAACAGAAACAATGTTCTGCAGTTACCCTGGAGGAGTGTCTCTGCTAAATAGTAATGGCAAGCAATAATATTGTCAATTCAAAAAGAAACCTTCATGTCAAAGAATCACATAATAAAAGACACAAGTGTTTAGATACACTTCACTCACGTGTTTTGCCGACATCCTATGGAGACTTCAATGAAAGTATACAAATAGGAAAAACAAAACTCCAGTCCGGCTCCTTATAGTGGATAGATAAAAGGGTTCTTTATTGAATCAGTTTAAAAAGTATTAGGAGAACACATTGCAGTAGTGAGCAAACAGCAAAAGTGCACACCCCTACCCATTAAAACAACCAGGTACTACGACCATGGGGCCATATGACGTAACTGACGCGCTTCAGGATTTCCCCGTAATCATAGATAATCATACACAGGTTTTCCCCTTTCTTATACCAGACCCAGTCTATGTGGAGAACAAGAAAAAAGGAAAGTCTAATAAGAACTTTAACTTCTCCGATACGAAGGCTGAGTCCCAAGAGGAGAACTATAGTAATTATGACATTGAGGGCTATGGTGATAGCTCTGGAGGGGAAAGTTATCTACTTGCTCCAAAGGAGAAGCTGGGGAGTGGTCCCATTCTTAGATCTAATTATAGTTCAGCTGAGGACCAGCAAAGGGGCAATTTGCACTCTAGATCTAATAGAGGTGGTAAGGTTGAGAATAGACAGGATTCGAGAGGCCACTTTACCCAGATGAAACGACAGTGGAAAGGGAAAAAAAGATTTTGTAAATTCAGCTAATAAATATATGCTACAGGCTAAGGAGACCAATCAAGTATGTAGTGAGACAGATGATGAATTGAGGACCATGCAGCAGGTTTTTCACTTAGAAAAGGAAAGAAACGAAGGTTGGGGTGCAAAAGAGAGCAGAGAGGGAGAAAAAGATAAATGTTATGAACACAAAACTAACTGTTCCCCTTGAGGTTTTTACTACACCAGAAGTGAAGTTAACATCATACACTTAGTGGTAAATGTTATTAATGTCTCAGGACTTGAGTTGTCCACAGATGATGTACTAAACCTATGAATTGGGTTTGTTCCAGATGATAATTTTAAGCTGTTTGATACCCTGATTGGCCTTAACAGATTTTTGAGAAATTTGACGTTGAGACAACACTTCTATGACTCTCCTCCTTGAGGTTACCACCATGGCTGTAGACAACATATATGAAGGTGAGGCCCAATTAATGAAGGGTGATACCCTGGATTTCGTTGACCTCTGTTGTCTACAAGACCTGGAGGGTCTCACAGAGGATGCCACATAAACTAGCCCTGGTGATGATGAGGAAACTGGAGGTGGTAGGATTACGAAAACTTTTGCTAGTAAATCAGCGTGCTACCCTATACAGAGTAGGGGATCAGTTTTGGAACTTTTTCACAAGAGTGTGGAGAGGGAACTTACTGAACTAAGTAATAAGCTAACTAAAAGTAAACAAAACCTGAGCAAAGAATGTAGACAAGCTGTGATATTAATAAAGAGCAGAAGGGATCTAGTGATTAAGAGAGCAGATAAAGGTGGTAGTACTGTGGTTCTTTTGAAACAAGACTACATATCAGAGGCCCTCCGTCAACTTGAGGACAATAATACCTATGTAAACTTAAGATCAGATCCCACTAAAGTATTTCAGCATCAAGTAAGGTTGATGGTGGATGAGGGGATGGAAAAGGGTTTTATAGACCCTAAGACAGGAAGTTACCTGTATGTACAATATCCTAAAATACCCCTCTTCCACCATCTACCCAAAGTTAATAAATATCTTGATACTATAAAGGGGGAGACCCATATTATCTGATATTGTGTTGATGCTTGAGCCCCTTTCTGAATGGGTCGACTCATACAGCCAATGGTAAAAAGGCTAGGAAGCCATTTCAGAGATACCAAACACCTCTTAGGATTATGCAAGGTGAAGAGTGGATTCCACACTATGGATGGTTTACTATAGATGTGGTCTCGCTATATTCAGTTAACCCTTTAGGAGTTTGGCCTAACAGCGATTGATAGTTTTCTAAGATCAGACACTTACTTTTCTAAAGAACAGGAGTTTTTCCTGAGTGTAACACGCTATTTGGAGCACAATTTTTTCTATTTTAATGGACAATTTTATCTTCTAAAATGTGGGACAGCGATGGGGGCCATGTTTGCCCCCTCCTACGCAAACCTGTTTTAGGTTGGTGGGAGGCCTCCCACATTTTTGGAGATAAAAATTCATTTAGGTCCTGCATCAAAGTCTATAAAAAGTGTATATGCAACCTGATCTTTGTTTGGACAGGAACAAAGGAGTATGCTGGAGCTTTAGTTGACTACTTAAACTGCTATTGCTAAGGGTCAATTCCTATGAGAAAAACGCAACTGTAGCAACATGAGCACATATAATCGTGAGTTTAATTTATTGGCCCAGAATTTGAGAGCAAGAGAATATTCAAACAAGGTCATAAAAAGAGCTAAGAGCCAGACAGATGCCTGTAGTAGTGTTGATCTTCTTAAAGATAAACCAGTAAGACTAGATGGTTGTCCTCAGAGTACAACCTTTCGGCTAGATTACGAGTTTTGCATTAGAGGCTATGCGGTGCTAACGAGCAGTTTTCTCTCACCGCTCACTTACCTACAGCGCTGGTATTACGAATTATTACAAACCCGTCGTTAAAAGACAAGAAGCGTTGAGCAAAATTTTGCTCCTTACCGCAATCCAATACCAGTGCTGCTTAAGTCAGCGGTGAGCTGGTCGTACGTGCTAGTGCACTATTCCCCGTAGGAATCAACGGGGAGAGCCGGCTGTGAAAAAGTCTAACACCTGCAAAAAAGCAGCGTAAAGCTCCTTAACGCAGCCCCATTGATTCCTATGGGGAAATAAAATTTATGTTTACACCTAACACCCTAACATGAACCCCGAGTCTAAACACTCCTAATCTTACACTTATTAACCCCTAATCTGCTGCCCCTGACATCGCCGACACCTACATTATTCTTATTAACCCCTAATCTGCTGCTCCGGACACCGCCGTCACCTACATTATACTTATGAACCCCTAATCTGCTGCCCCCAACATTGCCGCCACCTACATTATATTTATTAACCCCTAATCTGCTGCCCCAATGTTGCCACCACTTACCTACACTTATTAACCCCTAATCTGCCGCCCCCAATGTCGCCGCCATTATACTCAATGTATTAACCCCTAAACCTTCAGCCAATCGGAATCTAAGGGACACCCTCTTGGATGACGTCACTTAAAGGTACCTTCGTTCGTCTTTAGTCATCGGATGAAGAGGATGCTCCACGTCAGATGTCTTGAAGATGGACCCGCTCCGCGCAGGATGGATGAAGATAGAAGATGCCGCCTGGATGAAGACTTCTGCCCGTCTGGAGGACCACTTCGCCCGGCTTGGATGAAGACTTCTCCCGGCTTCGTTGAGGACTTCGGCCGGCTTGGATGAAGACTTCTCCCGGTAAGTCGATCTTCAGGGTTTAGTGTTAGGTTTTTTTAAGGGTGTATTGGGTGGGTTTATTTTTTAGATTAGGGGTTTGGGCTTGCAAAAGAGCTAACTGCCCTTTTAAGGGCATTGCCCATCCAAATGCCCTTTTCAGGGCAATGGGGAGCTTAGGTTTTTTTTAGATAGCATTTTATTTGGGGGGGGTTGGTTGTGTGGGTGGTGGGTTTTACTGTTGGGGGGGTTGTTTGTATTTTTTTTTTTACAGGTAAAAGAGCTGATTACTTTGGGGCAATGCCCCGCAAAAGGCCCTTTTAAGGGCTATTGGTAGTTTAGTTTAGGCTACGTTTTTTTTTTTATTTTGGGGGGGGCTTTTCTTTTATTTTGATAGGGCTATTAGATTAGGTGTAATTAGTTTAAATATCTTGTAATTTGTTTATTATTTTCTGTAATTTAGTGGGGGGGTTTTGTACTTTAGCTAATTTAATTTAATTGATTTAATTGTTGTTAATTTAGTTAATTTATTTAATTATAGTGTAGTGTTAGGTTTTATTTTACAGGTACTTGTGTATTTATTTTAGCTAGGTAGTTATTAAATAGTTAATAACTATTTAGTAACTATTCTACCTAGTTAAAATAAATACAAACTTGCCTGTAAAATAAAAATAAACCCTAAGCTAGCTACAATGTAACTATTAGTTATATTGTAGCTAGCTTAGGGTTTATTTTATAGGTAAGTATTTAGTTTTAAATAGGAATAATGTAGTTAATGATAGTAATTTTCTTTAGATTTATTTAAATTATATTTAAGTTAGGGTGTTAGGGTTAGACTTAGATTTAGGGGTTAATAGCTTTAATATAGTGGCGGCGACGTTGGGGGCGGCAGATTAGGGGTTAATAAGTGTAGGTAGGTTGTGGCGACATTGGGGTGGCATATTAGGGGTTAATAAATATAATGTAGGTATAAGCGATGTTGGGGGCAGCGGATTAGGGGTTCATAAATATAATGTAGGTGGCGGAGGTGTCCGGAGCGGCAGATTAGGGGTTAAAATTTTTATAATAGTGTTTGCGATGTGGGAGGACCTCGGTTTAGGGGTTAATAGGTAGTTTATGGGTGTTAGTGTACTTTTTAGCATTTTAGTTATGAGTTTTATGTTACGGCGTTGTACCATAAAACTCTTAAAGGGATATGAAACCCAAATTTTTTCTTTCGTGATTTAGAAAGAGCATGTCATTTTAAACAACTTTCTAATTTGCTTCTATTATCTAATTTGCTTCATTCTCTTGATATCACTTGCTGAAAAGCATATCTAGATATGCTCAGATGCTGCTGATTGGTTGCTGCACATAGAGGTCTTGTGTGATTGGCTCACACATGTGCATCACTATTTCTTCAACAAAGGATATCTAAAGAATTGAGCAAATTAGATAATAGAAGTAATTGGAAAGTTGTTTAAAATTGCATGCCCTATCTGAATCATGAAAGTTTAATTTTGACTGGACTGCTCCTTTAACTACTGACTTTTAAATGCGTTAGGACTCTTGACGGGGTAGGGTGTACCGCTCACATTTTGGCCTCCCAGGACAGACTCGTAATACCGGCGCTATGGAAGTCCCATAGAAAAAAGACTTTACGAAGTTTACGTAAGTCGTTTTGCGGTAAGGCCAAAGAAGTGTGCGGTGCCCCTAAACCTTCAAGACTCGTAATAGCAGCGGGCGTAAAAAAGTAGTGTTAGGACCTCTTAACGCTGCTTTTTTACCCTAACCCACAACTCGTAATCATAGCCCTTAGTTACTAGCTTTAGTAACCAGTATACTAAGGTATGTGGCATTATAAAGAGACACCTACCAATACTCTTGGGTGATGATAAAATCAAACAGGTGGTTAAAAAAGGCCATAGGTTTTCCTATAGGAGAGGTGTAACAATTGGAAATATTTTCTCACCCACACATCTACCTGGCACATAATCTAGAGCTAATAGTTCCTGGCTCAGACACAAAGGTACTTTTAGGTGTGGAAGCCCATGATGTAAGGCCTATAAACATGTTAAAGTGGGAACAAAGTTTTCCTCATATTCAACAGGTGATATGTACACTACTTCACTGTCAGGTTTTTTTTCCATGCTTTGTTTGCCATGTGCTGCTGGCAGCCATTATACTCATCTCTCTTGCTGAGTCTGGTGCAGAGTGTGTGATGCTGCTCATTTCCTGAATGCCCTCTTATGGCCATACTGGTGTACATCATCTGTGTGAGACAGGTTGCAGTCTCAGAATTGTGATGTCATCACTTATTATTTAAAGGGCCTCTGTTCAGTATGCTTTGCCCTTGCGTTGTCTCAGACCTGTTTGTGAGTTCCAGTTTCTGTGTATTACCTGGCTGTCTGACGTCCGTCCTGGTTCCTGATCCCTGGCTTGTTCCTGACTCTGCTGTTCTCTTTGTTCCTGATTCTGGCTCGTCTGACTATTCGCTTTGGTTCCTGACTCAGCTCAACTGACTACCAGCTCTGGCTTTGACTCCTGGCTTGTTGTTTGTCTTGTGGACTGTTTATTATTTTTTGTTATTAATAAAGGTGTGATTACTTTTGCACTTCTCATCTCAGTCTGATTCCTGGCACCCTGACATTCACATTGTATAAATTGTAGCATGACCTATATTGTGAATTTGGTTTCCTGTATTTGCTGTAATTTACAATATGTAGGTCTGACCACTAGGGTGGTGAGATTGAGAATCAGGGAACATCTAAACAATATCAGCAATGGAAAAGAATGTTCAGCTCTTGCTAGTCATTTTATACATAAACATGACAAGAATGTTGAGACCCTTAGGTGGCAGGCCATTGAACGTTTTTTCACCCCGCCAAAGGGAGGAGACAGAATGAAACTGCTGTATCACATTGAAGCGTTCTGGATTTTTAAACTCTAAATAGTATAAATGAATGTGGCGTAAATATGTAGATTTTGTTTTGTTGGGGTAAATATTGAATATATATAGTCTAGCTCCTTATCCATTAATTTGCCCTTGTTGGGCTCAGCCTATCTTTGTTCCAAAGATGACATCTTTGGGCAACTCGTATTCCTTTCTAAATTTTTAAATTTTCAAATGTTTGGATGATTTTCTAATGTATTTTTAATTTACGATATTCTTTAAGTGTATATACATATCAAGATAACAGTGTTAGGCATATCAAGGTTAATATGTTACAGAATATGTATGCACTGATTTTGGATAAGCTTTGAAATAATGTATAGACAGTGTATTCATGTATATAATAGAAATTGTGTCTATTCATATCTTTCTAAACTTGATACATCAAGATGCTAAAAATGATAAATGTACTAACCGATCAAAATTGATAATTCATTCAGATATAGTCGTGTTAAGATAGGCGATTATGTTACTTTGTACTCTGATCTGTTTTTGTGAAGCCATTTGCTAAAATATTAACTAGCTATAATGTAAAGTGTTTCTCTATTTCTCTTATGTGATTGCATAATTGACCAATGATACTAGTTTTTCTATGGTTGATTCTAGCACTGGGTCTAGTATAAGAAAGGGAAAACCTGTGTATGATTATATATAATTACGGGAAAATCCCAAAACGTGTTAGTGACATCATACAGTCCAATGGTCGCAGCACCTGGTTGTTTTAATGGGAAGCGGTGTACACTTTTGTTGTTTGCTCACACGCTGGGATGTGTACTCCTAATACTTTTTGTCCCACACAAGAGATCATGCTTTCTAATTCAGCAGGAGGACCCAGCATGCTCATCTTTAAAGTCGCTGAAAAGCCCAAAGAGATCATGCTTTCTAATTCAGCAGGAGGACCTAGCAAGCTCATCTTTAAAGTCGCAGAAAAGCCCAAAGAGATCATGCTTTCTAATTCAGCAGGAGATTGAGCAGGAGATGTTCCGCAAACCAAGTTCAGGGACAAGCCATACAAGTAGACAGTAACTAGATGCTAGTGCCAGAGCAGAGTGCAGAAGAATTGTCAGGATACACATAGGTCAGAAGCTGAGTCATGGAGCACAATAAGCTGGCAGAAGAATAATCCAAAATGCAGGGCTAGATTACGAGTGGAGCGATATTCATCGCTCCCGCACATGCACTAACTTCGCTCGTTTTACAAGCTGAAAGTAAAAAGTTTTTGCTCTCACGCAAAAAGCTGAAGTGTGAACATTGCAACCTCATAAACGTATTACCCTGTAGACTTCAATAGAGCATGAAAAGTGGGGGAAAAAATAACACCCAACAAACCCAAATCTCATTTTTTCAAGTGTGCTTACCCAATGTGAAATGTTAATGTTTCCCATTCCAATGCTCTTTACATAGCAGAATATTTTCTATTTATTCTTAAATACATATTTCTAAATACAGTATATCTGATACTTTTTGAATTAGTATTAGTATTTGCATTAGAATATTTATTGAAAAGCACTTATTCCCCTATGTGAAATATTTAAAGTACAAAAACAGTTAAACACTTTATTAACCCCTTAACGACCAAGGACGTGCAGGGTACGTCCTCAAAAAAAAGGCAGTTAACGCCTGAGGACGTACCCTGCACGTCCTCGGTGTGGAAAGCAGCTGGAAGCGATCCTGTTTGCTTCCAGCTGCTTTCTGGTTATTGCAGTGATGCCTCGATACGGAGGCATCCTGCAATAACCTTTTGAAGCCATCCGATGCAGAGAGAGCCACTCTGTGGCCCTATCTGCTCCAGAGATCGGTGGCTTCCTTCGTTGGTGGGTGGGAGCAGGACCGGGAGGCGGGTGGCGGCCATCGATGGCCCTGGAGATGTGGAGGGGGGCGGGATCGTGGCTGGGGATGCCCGGGGGCGCGCACGAATGTGCACGGGAGGGCGGGGGCGGGCGCGTGCACGGGGAGGGAGCGGGTGGGAACCGCTACACTACAGAAAAAGGTGTAAAAAAAAAAAAAGGTTAAAAAGGGGAATCTTAAAAAAAAAAAAAAACGATCAGTGAGGTGGTGGGTGTTTGTCTGGGGGGGGGGGGAAGCTACACTACAGAAAAAAAAAAAAACAAAGAAAAAAAAAGCCCTTTTTTGTGCAAACTGCCAGTACCCAAGATGGCCCCCAATAAGGCAGATGGGGAGGGTTACAGAGCTGTTTTGGAGGGGATCAGGGAGGTTGGGGGCTAAGGGGGGATTCTACACTGCAGCATATGTAAATATACTAAACAATATATATATATATATTTTTTTTTAAAAAAAGTTTTATTTTAGTACTGGCAGACTTTCTGCCAGTACTTAAGATGGCGGGGACAATTGTGGGGTGGGGGAGGGAAGGGAGCTGTTTGGGAGGGATCAGGGGGTCTGATGTGTCAGGTGGGAGGCTGATCTCTACACTAAAGCTAAAATTAACCCTGCAAGCTCCCTATAAACTTCCTAATTAACCCCTTCACTGCTAGCCAAAATACACGTGTGATGCGCAGCAGAATTTTGTGGCCTTCTAATTACCAGAAAGCAACGCCAAAGTCATATATGTCTGCTATTTCTGAACAAAGGGGATCCCAGAGAAGCATTTACAACCATTTGTGCCATAATTGCACAAGCTGTTTGTAAATGATTTCAGTGAGAAACCAAAAATTGTGAAAAATGTTACGTTTTTTTTAATTTGATCGCATTTGGCGGTGAAATGGTGGCATTAAATATACCAAAATGGGCCTATATCAATACTTGGGGTTGTCTACTACACTACACTAAAGCTAAAATTACCCCAAAAAGCTCCCTACATGCTCCCTAATTAACCCCTTCACTGCTGGGCATAATACACGTGTGGTGCACAGTGGCATTTAGCGGCCTTCTAATTACCAAAAAGCAACGCCAAAGCCATATATATCTGCTATTTCTGAACAAAGGGGATCCCAGAGAAGTATTTACAATCATTTATGCCATAATTGCACAAGCGGTTTGTAAATAATTTCAGTGAGAAACCGAAAGTTTGTGAAAACATTTGTGAAAAAGTGAACGATTTTATGTATTTGATCGCATTTGGCGGTGAAATGGTGGCATGAAATATACCAAAATTGGCCTAGATCAATACTTTGGGATGTATTCTAAAAAAAATATATACATGTCAAGGGATATTCAGGGATTCCTGAAAGATATTAGTGTTCCAATGTAACTAGCGCTAATTTTGAAAAAAAGTAGTTTGGAAATAGCAAAGTGCTACTTGTATTTATGGCCCTATAGCTTTCAAAAAAAGCAAAGAACATGTAAACATTGGGTATTTCTAAACTCAGGACAAAATTTAGAAACTATTTAGCATGTTTTCTTTTTGGTGGTTGTAGTTGTGTAACAGATTTTAGGGGTCAAAGTTAAAAAAAGTGTGTTTTTTTCCATTTTTTCCTCATATTTTATAAAATGTTTTATAGTAAATTATAAGATATGATGAAAATAATGGTATTTTTAGAAAGTTAATTTAATGGCGAGAAAAACGGTATATAATATGTGTGGGTACAGTAAATGAGTAAGAGGGAAATTACAGCTAAACACAAACACCGCAAAAATGTAAAAATAGCCTTGGTCCCAAACGGACAGAAAATGGAAAAGTGCTGTGGTCATTAAGGGGTTAAATACTAGTACTAAAGCCCGTGTACACGGGCCATTTTTTGCAGTACAGCGGTCCCGCCCCTTGTTCTCTCCCCCCTCTCTTTTGCTCTCTCTTCCCCCCTCTCTTTTCCTTTCTCCCCCCCTCTCTTTTGCTTTCTCTCCCCCCTCTCCTTTGCGCTCTCTCTCCTCTCTTTTGCTCTTTCTCTCCCCTCTTTTGCTCTCTCTCTCCCCTCTTTGGCTCTCTCCCCCCTTTCTTTTGCCTCCCCCCCCCTATTTGGCTCTCTCCCCTCTTTTGCTCTCTCTCCTCTTTGTCTCTCTCTCCTGTTTGGCTTCTCTCTCCCCCCCCCCCCCTTTGGATCTCTCCCCCACTCTTTTGCCCTTCTCCCCCCATCTTCTGCTCCCTCTCTGGCTCTGTCTTAATTGAAAGCCTTTACCTCTCTGGCCACGCCCCCATTGCAGCACCCCACCCGGCCACGCCCCATCCAGATGACAACCGTCCGACCACACCCCTCGCAGCACCCAGTCACGCCCCTCGCGACACCTGGCCACGCCCCCATCGCGACGCTCACGTCGGCCACGCTCCCTGACACTCCACTTCAGCCTTGCTCTGTGCTGAGTGTCAGGATCCAAACGGCCAGGTATGTTTGTCACGTGCAGTCTCTACTGTGCATGACTGCATCTGACAAACATACTTGGCCATTTATTATATAGGATGAATATTGTATAAAAATAATTTTACATGTTTCAGCTACTTAACTGCAAAGGGCTGTACTTTTGACGTCAAGAGGATAATGCAAAGTGCTGGTGGGGAAGGTGAAACTAAGCAGCAGCCTAGTGTATATAGCAACTTTGCCCCTTCTGCTGTGGCCCACTGGGAAATCTCCCAGTTACCCTTTATGTTAGTCCTCCTGACCCCATTAAAAACAAACAAAACAGCTGTTTCCTCCTGCTTGCTTGAAGCTAGGACTACTTTATTTAAGTTTAAACTGCTGTCTAGATGTTAATCTGCTGTCCTGAAGAGGTTTCCCATTGGAAATAGCAAAACAAATGTGTTTTTGTTAACAAAGTCCAAATGACACCTTTAACGAATAGCAGACAAAACAAAATAATTTTTTGGGGAACAAAAACAAATTCAGCAAAAGAAAAAAATAATCTGTGCACATGTTTAATATTGGGCTTGACTACGAGTGGAGCTCGAATTCAGCTTTCTGCACGCGTCAGATACTACTAGTGGAAAGTAAAAAGCTAGTTACAATTATCACGACTGTGTTAATACAACCCCAATTCTGAAAAAGTTAGGACAGTATGGAAAATGCAAAAAAAAAAACTAACAAAAAGAGTAATTTGAAAATTCAATTCACCCTGTACTATATTGAAAACACATTCGGCGAGATTACGAGTTTTGCGGTAACAGGGGTGCATTGCTAACGAGCCTTTTTATTTCACCGCTCCCTTAAGACAACGCTGGTATTACAGGGTTTTTTAAACCTGGCGTTAGCCGCAAAAATGTGAGCGTAGAGCAAAATTTAGCTCCACATCTCACCTCAATACCAGTGCTGCTTACGGTAGCGGTAAGCTGGCTAAACGTGCTTGTGCACAATTTCCCCATAGGAAACAATGGGGCTGAGCCGGCTGAAAAAAAGTCTAACACCTGCAAAAAAGCAGCGTTCAGCTCCTAACGCAGCCCCATTGATTCCTATGGGGAAACACATTTTATGTCTACACCTAACACCCTAACATGAACCCCGAGTCTAAACACCCCTAATCTTACACTTATTAACCCCTAATCTTCCACCCCCAACATCGTCGCCACCTGCATAATATTATTAACCCCTAATCTGCCGCTCCGGACACCACCGCCACCTACATTATACTAATGAACCCCTAATCTGCTGCCCCCAACATCGCCGAGCCTTACATTATATTTATTAACCCCTAATCTGCGCCCCCAACGTCGCCGCAACTCTATTAAATGTATTAACCCCTAATCTTCCGCCCCCAACGTCGCCGCCATTATAATAAAGTTATTAAACCCTAAACCTAAGTCTAACCCTAACCTTAACACCCCCTTAATTTAAATATAATTTAAATAAATCTAAATAAAATAACTACAATTAAATAAATAATTCCTATTTAAAACTAAATACTTATCTATAAAATAAACCCGAAGCTAGATACAATATAACTAATAGTTAAATTGTAGCTAGCTTAGGATTTATTTTTATTTTACAGGCAACTTTGTATTTATTTTAACTAGGTAGAATAGTTATTAAATAGTTATTAACTATTTAATAGCTACCTAGTTAAAATAAGTACAAATTTACCTGTAAAATAAATCCTAACCTAAATTACAATTACACCTAACACTACACTATCATTAAATTAATTACATAAACTAACTACAATTAACTACAATTAAATTAAATCCAATCAGCCAATAGGATTGAGCTCACATTCTATTGGTTGTTCCAATCAGCCAATAGAATGCAACCTCAATCGTATTGGCTGATTGCTTCAGCCAATAGGATTTTT
This sequence comes from Bombina bombina, assembly GCF_027579735.1. Classification (NCBI taxonomy): domain Eukaryota; kingdom Metazoa; phylum Chordata; class Amphibia; order Anura; family Bombinatoridae; genus Bombina; species Bombina bombina. The sequence continues at coordinate 1,122,138,540 of NC_069501.1, read as the reverse complement.
CCTACCTTAATTCCGATTGGCTGATAGAATCCTATCAGCCAATCGGAATTCAAGGGACGCCATCTTGGATGACGTCATTTAAAGGAACCTTCATTCTTCACTTGGACTTCATTTGAAGAGGATGCTCCGTGTTGGCTGGATTGAAGATAGACCCGCTCCGCTCCAGATGGATGAAGATAGAAGATGCCGTCTGGATGAAGATTTCTGCCGCTTGGAGGACCTCTTCTGTCTGGATCGGATGAAGACTTCTGCCCCTCTGGAGGTCCACTTGTGCCCGGCTGGGTGAAGACGTCTCAAGGTAGGGAGATCTTCAAGGGGGTAGTGTTAGGTTTTTGTAAGGGGGGATTGGGTGAGTTTTAGAGTAGGGTTGGGTGTGTGGGTGGTGGGTTTTAATGTTGTGGGGGGGTATTGTATTTTTTTTTACAGGTAAAAAGCTGATTACTTTGGGGCAATTCCCCGCAAAAGGTCCTTTTAAGGGCTATTTGTAATTTAGTATAGGGTAGGGATTTTTATTATTTTGGGGGGATTTTTTATTTTATTAGGGGGATTAGATTAGGTGTAATTAGTTTAAAAAATTTTTTTTGTAATTTAGTGTTTGTTGTTTTTCGTACTTTAGTTTATTTAATTTAATTGTAGTTAATTGTAGTTAGTTTATGTAATTAATTTAATGATAATGTAGTGTTAGGTGTAATTGTAATTTAGGTTAGGATTTATTTTACAGGTAAATTTGTACTTATTTTAACTAGGTAGCTATTAAATAGTTAATAACTATTTAATAACTATTGTACCTAGTTAAAATAAATAAAAGGTTGCCTGTAAAATAAAAATAAATCCTAAAATAGATACAATTTAACTATTAGTTATATTGTAGCTAGCTTATGGTTTATTTTACAGGAAAGTATTTAGTTTTAAATAGGATTAATTTATTTAATGTAGTAATTTTATTTCGTTTTAATTAAATAATATTTAAGTTAGGGGGGTTAGACTTAGGGTTAGACTTATGTTTAGGGTTTAATACATTTAATATAGTGGTGGCGATGTTAGGGACGGCAGATTAGGGGTTAATAAAATTTAACTAGTGTTTGCAAGGCGGGAGTGCGGTGGTTTAGGGGTTAATATATTTATTACAGTGGCGGCGATGTCCGGTCGGCAGATTAGGGGTTAAAAAGTTTATTTAAGTGTTTGCGATGTGGGGGGGGGGCTCGGTTTAGGGGTTAATAGGTAGTTTATGGGTGTTAGTGTACTTTGTAGCACTTTAGTTAAGAGTTGTATGTTACGGCGTTAGCCCATAAAACTCTTAACTACTGACTTTTAAATGCGGTAGGAATCTTGACAGGAGAGGGTGTACCGCTCACTTCTTCCAAGACTCGTAATACCGGCGTTAGGCAAATCTCATTAAAAAAATAGGATACGCAATTGACATAAGGTGATTTGCTGTAAGCTCGAGTTGCAGAAGATAAGTGAGCAGTACACCTGTACCTGCCAGACTCGTAATACCAGCGGGCGTTAAAAAGCAGCGTTGGGACCTCTCAACGCTGCTTTTTAAGGCTAACGCAAGACTCGTAATCTAGCCGATTATTAACACATTATTTTATGATTTACTTTGTGAATTTAATACATTTTGGAAAATGTACACTTATTTCAAATCTGATGACTGCAACATGTTCCAAGAAAGTTAGGACAGAGGCAATTTAGGACTAATAACGATGTGACAAGTTGAAATAAGAAGGTGATGTGAAACAGGTGAGGCAATCTTGTCATCATAGTATATGAGGACCCTCCAAAAAAGGCCTAATCTTTCAAGAGCAAGGAGGGTTCAAGTCTCACCAATCTGCCAATAGATGCATCAGAGAATAATCCAACACTTTGAGAACAACATTCCCCAAAGACAAATCGGTAAGAGTTTGGGCATTTCATCTTCTACAGGGCACAACATAATTAAAAGATTCAAAGAAACCATTCAAATCTCGGTGCGCATAGAGCAAAGGCTGAAAACCACTTCTGAATGTGCTTTATCTCTGAACCCTCAGATGTCACGGTCTCAAAAACCATCATGATTCTGTAATGGATATCCTAACATGGGTTTGGGAATACTTTGGTAAGCCTTTGTCAGTCAACACCATTCACTGCTGCATCCACAGATGCAAGTTAAGGCTTTACTATGCAAAGCAGAAGCCATACATCAACACTGTTCAGAAGCACTGCCGATATCTCTGAGCTCGGGCTCATCTGAGATAGAGAGTAGCACAGTGAAATTGTGTTTTGTTGTCCGACGAATCAACATTTCAAATTGTTTTTGGAAAAAACAGCCGTTGTGTTCTCCGGCCCAAAGAGGAAAAGGATCATCCAAGCTGTTTTTAGCATCAGGTACAAAAGCCAGCGTCTGTCATGGTATGGGGGGTTGTCAGTGCTCATGGCATGGGCAACTTGCACATCTGTGAGGGCACCATTAATGCAGAAAGATATGTATACATTTTGGAGCAACATATGCTGCCATCCAGACATCATCTTTTCCAGGGACGTCCCTGCATTTTCCAGCAGGACAGCATCAAACCACATTCTGTCCTGATTACAAGCGCATGGTTGCGTAAGCAGGGCGTGCGGGTGCTGGCATGGTCTGCCTGCAGTCCTGACCTGTCTCCGATTGAGAATGTGTGGCGCATTATGAAGCGCAAAATAAGGCACCAGAAGGCCCATACAGCTGAAGACATGCATAATGGATGAATGGGGAAAAGTTCTGCTTGCTAAACTTAACCAACTGGTGTCTGCAGTGCCCAAACGCTTAATAAGTGTTATTAAAAGAAAAAGTGATGATACACACCTCAACTGTCCCAACTTTTTTGGAGTGTGTTGCAGTCATCAGATTTGAAGTGAGTGTATATTTTGAAAAATAAATTAAATTCACAAAGTAAAACATCAAATAATGTGTTAATAATGTGTTTTTAATAAAGTACAGGGTGAATTGAATTTTCAAATTACTCTTTTTGCTTTGTTTTTTTTACATTTTCCACACTGTCCCAACTTTTTCGGAATTGGGAATGTATTTTACCACAATTTTGAAAGAGTGTGAAAAAAGGAATAAAAAAACTGACTTTATCTGCGGGACAAATGATTCTCCAAAAGAAAAAAATAAATGTCTGTAAACCTGCCTAATATTGAGCTAGATTACTAGTGAAGCATTATTTATCACTCCTGCTCACGTGCTTACTGCGCTCGACTTTGGATTTTTGCATGCGTTTTATACTACTAGTGGAAAGTAAAAAGGCAAAGTTTCAAGACTCATTATCCTCAGGCATAGTGCCCCAGGACTGGTGTAAAGCTGATGTGGGGCCCCTCTTCAAAAAGGAGAGCAGGGCTGATCAAGGAAGATATAGACCAGTTAGTCTGACATCAATAGTGGGGAAGACACTTGAAAGGATTATAAGGGATTATAATGATGAGTATATTCGTATAAACAAGATTATGAGTTCAAATCAGCATGGTTTTATGAGAAATAGATCATGTCAAACTAATCTAATTAGATTCTATGAGAAAGTTAGTAAAAATATAGATACATGGGAATCAGTTGATGTGATATACTTAGATTTTGCAAAGGCGTTTGATACAGAGATTAATGTACAAAATTAAGGGGCTGGAAATATCTGAAAATGTTAGTTCATGGATAAATAACTGGTACTACTAATAAAAGACAGGGAGCAATGAGTATTAGTAAATGGAACATAGCCAGATTGGGCAAAGGTAATCAGTGGAGTCCTCCAGAGATCAGTACTGGGCCCTGTTATTTTTTTTTTTTTTTAATTCTTTTTTATTGAGGATCTTTAGAAAAATAGCAAATACAAATAGTCTTGTCACAAAGGTTACAATGAGACTGTACAAGAAGTCAGGTGATAGAAGCAATTACACAACAGCATTTTACAACAAAAACACTTGCTTAGAGGGACTAAAACATAGTAAGGCATTGCAATAACAACTAGATGAAATCCTCATTTTTATAATGTAATAACACTCTAGACTGACTAGTTATAATCCAAACCTTCAGGCCAAGGGGCCTAGAAATGCAGAACATATGTGGTAGTCAGATATGCAGCTCTTTATGAGCTTCAAAAAAATATTATATAAATGGGTATGTAGTAAGGGGGGGGGGGGTCTCGAAGTAGCCAATAACAATCAGCGGGTAAGCACCGCTTAAAGTGTGAGTTATTGTGCTAGAGTATATAGACTAAACACTAGGAGGTTGGCAAACTGTAGTTTAAGATGGGTAATGGCTATTAGTAACAGTAAATATGGCAATTCCAGTAGAGGTCACTTTTATGGACCTTATAATAAATCAACAAAATAGAAGTATATAAATGATAAGTTAAGTACTGACTGAGGTTGATAAAAGAAATATTCATGCAGGGAGATCCCGTCTTGGAGATTTAAACGGGGTATATGTCAAACATAGGGTATAGCCATAAGTTGAGGTCAAGGAGCAGATTTAGCGTATAACTATGCAAATTTAGATGGGGAGTGTACATAACAACACCCTTAATCAGTAGATCTAAGCAAACCTATATTACATATGGGGAGCTCTGAGTACTATGGCAACTATAATAAAAAGTACCCCTGACACATATATAAAGAGAACAATGAGTGACATGCGTAGTAGAAAAGTAGTAGTGCAAACAATGAGTGACATGCGTAGTAGAAAAGTAGTAGTGCAAACATCTAAACACCCCACACATATCCCTATAACTGCATCCAATTCTTAGTGTAATCATACAGAATGTAAATAATTAGGAATAATAAAAATAAAGTGAAAAGAGAGAGATTCTATGGCATAAAACAGCTAACGTTGAGATAGCCACTTAACAGAATATGGATGACTAAATTTTAGTCCAATAAACTTCTAGACTTCTTCTCTTCTAATTTCATCTCCATCTGACAGCTACCAATTGGCGAAATATTTTAGTATACCAAAGGAGATGGTTGTGCCTTAGCCCAGAGTTGTGTAACTTATGTTGCCCCAAGTGTACAAGTTGTGCATTTACAACATAGATGTGGCACCATATTTACATTTGGAATAAACCAACTCTCTACGGATAAACATACATATATAAGAGGTAGTAGCAACAAACACTGTGGGGGACTTTAAAAATGCATGGGACAAGCATAGGGCTATCCTACGAACTAGATAAGTTTATACTGTTAGGTAAGGTGGGGCAGACTTGCTGGGCCTATGGCTCTTATCTGCCGTCAATATCTATGTTTCTATCTGGACAGTCACAGTTATTTGCGAAAATACAGGTATGACATAGGAGTATAAATAATATGACTCTATATTAGTCGTCAACTGAAGTAGACCTATGCATAGGAAAGGCTATTGCCCAATCCTATAGTTATCATCCATACGCTAGTGCAAGTTTCACATCTAGTTAGAGGGAACATTTAGATTAAACTTATGGGTAAGATCAAGGGGGAGGGCATTTTTCTCACTTCCCAACAGAAACAAATTCCCAGCTTATTATAAACCCAAGGCAACTAGTTAAATAATAGTTGACAGGTAGGTATGTTAATGTAGTGACTTATGTGCAAAAAGTTGTCACCGGGTAGGCACAGATACTTGATGTGTATAACATAAAGGTTCTAGAATGCTAAGTGTGACAAAGACTAAACCCCTTTACATATCTTCAGTGTAAGTTCAACAGTTAGGTGTAGTCTGATGCCTAGCTAAGAATGCATTATAAAAGTAGTATGGGCTACGTTAGCTCCTATATGGGGTTCCTATACAGGGAGATGCTGAGTATAGTTATACCTAAAAAATGTGATATTGTAGGGTGATTAATACTAGCAGCTAGAACCCCCATTCACAAATCAGACCTAGCGGTCATCATAGATAAATAGGGAGCCCTAAGATTAAGCGCGACAGCCCGCATATTTGGGATAAAAATAATGTGATAAGGATAATGAAACTGTTTTTCGGGAGATCTAGGTGAGAAGACCTCCAATTGGAGAGGGAGTATAAAACCCGAAACTCAGTCTCGTTGGTAAGTGCAAAATTAGAAAGTCAGCAGTGCCATGTGGGGGCTGTAGAACTCACAATGACTGTTTATAGCAGATAGAAGTCATCCAATTCCTCTCCGGATGCAGCCAAGCCTGTTACCAAGTTGAGGAATGCCAAGCATAGTGACCAAGATGAACAGGCGCTGCCCAAGGTACCCTCCTTGAAAAATCTGGGCTGCAAGAGGTGAGGTCAGCCAATGCGTGTGAGCTATTCGTGGCGTAGCAGTCACTGCGAGGAAGGGTGCCACACAAACAGTTAGATCTCTGGCCCTCACCGGAATACTGAGAGACTCCATGATGCGCACCGGGTATTCTGGGCCTCCGCTTATTTGGGACTGCACCTCAACCTCTCGCAGCTTCATGGACTGCACCTCTCCCCGATCCGGAATAAGCAAGATAGACTCAGCCACACGGAGAGGAGGTTGTGAACCACTGAGACATGAGTCTTGCCCTGCAGCGGTCGTCAATTGTAAGCCTGTGGTATATCTCCGATTACGAGGGCGGGCTTTCAGGACAGATACTAGCTGCACAAAATTACTGTCCATCTTCTGGGATATAGCACTTAAGAGGTCTTGTATCTCGTTATGCGATGTCCCCTCCATATGAATTATTAGCCGTACCTCCTAGTATTTACAGTGAGATGACTCTGCTTAACCCAGCAGGCGGGGGGGGGGGAAGCGCTGATGGTAGAAGGCCGCCGCCGCAATTGTCCAGCCGTCTAGAGAGATAAATCCGTAACACTAGTCTTCAAATATTAGATATCAATCAGTTCAGCTCTTTTTTATGTATCCAATACCACCCTAAAGGATTATAGTTTTCTGACTGGAATAGGAATAAATAGATTTCAGATTTTGTATGTCCTAGAGCTTCTTAGCTTAACATCTGGACATGGCGGCTGCTAGGACACGCCCCCGGGCCCTGTTATTTTGAATATTTTTATTAATGAGTTGGAGCAAGAATTAAATAGCAACATCTCTATTTTTGCAGATGATACGAAGTTGTGTAAGGTCATTAGGTCAGGGCGTTACAAGAGGATCTGCAAAAATTAAAAGAATGGAAAGATAAATGCAAAATGAGATTTAATACGGCAAAATGCAAGATTCTACATTTTGGAAGTAAAAATAAGCAGGCAATGTATTATTTAAATGGCACTAAACAGAGGAGGAAAATATTTTGGGAGTAGTAATAGATAACAAGATAAATATGGGTGCACAATGCAGTGCAGCATCTTCTAAGGCTAATAAGATGCTAGCATGTATTAAAAGAGGCATTAATGCAAGGGAGGAAAGCTTAATTCTGTCACTATATAAATCCCTGGTAAGACCTCACCTTGAGCATGGAGTGCAGTTCTGGGGACCAATCTCAAAAAAGACATTGAGACCTAGAAAAAGTTCAGAGAAGGGCCACAAAGCTAATAAGGGGAATGGAGAATTTAAACTATGAGAGGTTAGCCAAACTGATTCTGTTTTCTCTATAAAAAAAATGGCGCTTGAGAGGTGACTTGATTACTTTATATAAATATATTCAAGGCCCGTATACAGAGATGGCAGAAGCTCAATTTATTCCAAGAAAATAGTTTGTGACAAGAGGTCAAAATATAAGGCTGGAGAAAAGGAGATTTAATCTCCTGCAACGGAAATGTTTTTTCACTGTTAGAGCAATTAAATTGTGGAACTCATTACCAAAGGAGGTAGTGAATGACAATACCCTAAATAATTTTAAAAATGGTTTGGATACATTTCTGGCTAGAAAAGCTTGTGTTAAATGGGTCACGTTTTAATAGGATTAATTTAAGGTCAACAAGCTTTTTTGTAAGTAAATTAGATTTGTATAGGTTGAACTCGATAGAGTTCGGTCTTTTTTTCAACCTCACCTACTATGTTACAATATCGCGACTATGTTAATATATTCCCCCATAGACTTCAATGGAGTGTAAAAAGAGGAAAAACCTCACACCCATACTTGCACTCTAACCGACATCGCAATGAGCTGCCTACTCTAATAACCCCTAAATCGCCACATAGTCCAATACACTATTAACTCCCTAACTACCACACCCCACATTGCTTTTTTTAGATTCAGGGGGTGAGGGGTTACTTTTATTGTAGAATGGAGTTGTATTTTTTGGTTTGAAAAAGAGCTATATTGCTTTAGAGCAATGTCCTTCATAAAGCCCTTCTAAAGGCTATTGCTAAAGTAATTTTTAGTGTTAGTATAGGATTTTTTATTTTGGGGTGTTTTTTTTTAAGTGGGGCTTTAGCTTTAGAATAAGCATAACTGTGGGTTTTTTATTTTTGGTAAAAAAAATTTAAATTTTCCGTAATGTGTTTTTTTTAATGTAATGTAAGGGTTTTTTATTTTTATGTAATGTTAGAAATTATTTTTATGTTATGGTAGGTTTTTTTATGGGGTTGTGGAGGTTTAGGGGTTAATAGTGTAGCGGGGCAGTTTGCAATGTGGGGGTATAGCAGTTTAGGGGTTAATAGTGTAGCAGAGTAGTTTGCGATGGGGTTTGTGGCAGTTTAGGGGTTAATAGTTTAACAAAGTAGATGCAATATGGGTGTGTGTCGGTTTAGAGGTTAATAGCATAGTTTAGTGCAACTTTTTCCTCCGGCCAAACTCTTTACGCAAACTTTCAAGTTGCATAAAAAGTTTGAGCGTAAAATGCAATTGCATTTCAGTGAGCACATTTACTTTCAAGTTGTAATACGAGCACACATTGCCGTTCAATAGCGCCCATAGAAAATATGGGGAGAGTAAATTACCGCAAGCTTGTGCAAACAAATTAGTGGCAATTTAAACACCACGTCACTTGTGTTTAGACCCCATATGCAACCAAGAACGTGATCAGTGGGCGGAGCCTGGCAGCCATTTCAAACTGGCCAGAAACAATATTAATTTTAAAATAACTTTCTACCATTCCTGCTGCATGATTTAGAAAGAGGTGCAGGAGGCTATTTGCAGCTTAATCTGAGGTAAGACTTTAAGATGACTAAGGTGTAGAATGTCCCTTTAAGAAATGCGAGAGACAAATCTTATGGTGACATTCAGTATGTTCTTCCCTTGGTATTTGCTGCAGTCTTGATCTTTTTACCACATATTTCATTAACATGGCTGAATTTTTTTTTTTTAATCTTGTTTATTTTTTTAGGCAACGTTTAACAACATCTTCTATAAGCAGTTTGCCACATATGAGGGATCTCACCTTTTGTTGTTTACTCAAAGTTATTTGTCTAACCAACAAAATTACCTGTGCTAACAGATTTTACAATTGTTTAGATATCCGTCATTAACCTTCCAATACAGAATAGTCTCTATAACATAGAGCAGCTGAGTTAAAGGGACACTGAACCCAAAATGTTTCTTTCATGATTCAGATAGAGCATGCAATTTTAATCAATTAACTAGTTTACTCCTATTATCAATTTTTCTTCGTTCTCTTGCTATCTTTATTTTAAAAGCAGGAATGTAAATCTTTGCAGCCAGCTCATCTTAGGTTCAGCACCATGGATAGCGCTATTATTATTGGAGGCTTACATTTACCCACCAATAAGCAAGCATAACCCAGGTTCTCAACCAAAAGTCAGACGGCTCCTATGCATCACATTCCTGCTTTTTAAAGGGACAGTCTAGGCCAAAATAAACTTTCATGATTCAGATAGAGCATGTAATTTTAAACAATTTTCCAATTTACTTTTATCACCAATTTTGCTTTGTTCTCTTGGTATTCTTAGTTGAAAGCTTAACCTAGGAGGTTCATATGCTAATTTCTTAGACCTTGAAGCCCACCTCTTTTCAGATTGCATTTTAACAGTTTTTCACCACTAGAGGGTGTTAGTTCACGTATTTCATATAGATAACACTGTGCTCGTGCACGCGAAGTTATCTGGGAGCAGGCACTGATTGGCTAGACTGCAAGTCTGTCAAAAGAACTGAAAAAAGGGGCAGTTTGCTGAGGCTTAGATACAAGATAATCACAGAGGTTAAAAGTATATTAATATAACTGTGTTGGTTATGCAAAACTGGGGAATGGGTAATAAAGGGATTATCTATCTTTTAAAACAATAAAAATTCTGGTGTAGACTGTCCCTTTAAATGAACATATCCCAATGAAGGGATATAAAAGAGCGCTGATGTTTAAAAAAGAAAACAATATTCAATATAAAACAAGGTAATACACTTTAAATATAGTAGATCAGATCTACCGTATTAGTCCTGTTTAGTGTCCATAAGATGGTGGTAAATTAAAGGGATATAGATATCCTCCTAATGGGTATGGTGAGTCAGGCTGCTCCTCTTGATCCCAGAGAGTGTGGAACAACTGTTAAAAAAGAGTAGAGAGAGGGCGCCACAATAGCGTGATACCGTCTGGAATGCAGGTACAGATAAAAGTAAATAAAGATAGAAAGAGAAAGAAGACAAATTGATAATAGGAGTAAATTAGAAAGTTGCTTAAAATTGCATGCTCTATCTGAATCATGAAAGAAAAAAATTGGGTTTAGTGTCCCTTTAAGGCTAGATTACAAGTGGCACACTAATTACAGCGGGTTGTGATAAACAATAACTTGCGTGCGTATTACAAGTTGAAAGTAAATATAGTGCGCAAAACTGAAGACCAAGGGTAAAGTGTAAGGTGTAAAAAAAAAAGTGCCACTGTGGTTTCGTTTTTTTTATTCTACACGCTCTTTTGAAGTCTAGTTGGAGAAAGAAGTTAATTTGGTCACAATATCGGAGGTCCGAAAGTTAGCACACATCAGGTTACCTTTAAACGTGTAATATACGCTTACCTGCCCGCATTAAAAGTTTACTTTGAGCGGCGTTTGTGCACTTTCTTTGCCTTGTGTTAGTAAGAACCTCTCCTGATTAACTAAAGTGTATTCTGTTATGAGTTCATTCCGTTAGGGTTAATTCAGCATGATTAATGGAAGTACATTACAGGACTATTTAAATGCTGCTCAGGGGATTCTACATTTAAAAGGATTTGTTTCAATCAGATATCTTGTCTTTTAATAGTATATATCCTCAGTTTTAAGCTCGCATTATGAGACTATAAGCCAGATTACAAGTTGAGTGTAAAAATGCCAGCAGTTTGGAGTATAAACGTTGCTGAAGCAAAATTTATACCATTTTCATTTTGCACTAACATTACAAGTCCAAGATTAATATTTATTAAATGCCCGGTAGTATAGGGCACACTACACAATTCATGTTAGATAGCGCAAGTGCGTAATTCCTCTCACATGATAGATTTCTATAAGGGCCCGTATTAAAATTCATGTCAGACATCGCTTGAGAGAAAAATCAGTGGCGCTCAAAAAAGTCATGGAAATTTTCTTTAAATTGCTATACACCTTCCAAGAGAAATGTGTATTTTGGATTGCAGGTGAGCACAACTGACAAATATAATAGGAGCGCATTGTATATGCTTCTACTGCTTCCTATTGAAAATATAGAGTGAGCAATAACAAAGACAACTTTAATACCTAATTGTGCGTTATTGTTTGTGGGGCTAAGCACCAAATAAAGTATCACTGATTATCAGTTGTGCTCAGTAACTAATCTGGCCCTGTGTAATAATATTTTTCAACCCATATAAGCCCTTGATCCCATAGGATGTATAAATAGGTCATGCAGTACAAAGCCCATTGTACCACATAACGTATATATATACGTCGCAGCTGCAGAAAGCTCCAGTAGTCTCGACTGTCAAGTGACAGCCGAAAGCTGCTGTTCCTGAGCTGCAGGCATCTGTCTTCATGTGGAAACAGAGCACGATCGGTGCTCTGGTTCCATATGAAGGCAGATGCCAGGTCATTACAGACAGTGAAACTGTGTGTGTCACCGTCTGTAACGATCATCTGCTGGTGCTGGTGGGAGGCAGGTGGGCGGACCAGCGGTGGAGGGTGGAAAAAGTTGGAGGGAGTGGGAGGGGAGCTACACTACATAAAAAAATGAAGGGAGAGATGGGGCGATGCACTACAGAAAAGTGGTGGAATGGGAGGGCGGTGTTCCCTAGTTAATGATCGTTGGGAGGGAGAGGTGGGGGGACTATTACACTAAATAAAAAAATAAAAAATATATATAAACGAAAAAATAATCGACTAGATCACGAGTTTTTGTCAGTAATGGTGTGCGGTGCGGTTTGTTTCCTATGGGGAAATAACATTTATGTCTACACCTAATACCCTAACATGAACCCCGAGTCTAAACACCCCTAACCTTACACTTATTAACCCCTAATATGCCGCCCCCAACATCGTCGCCACCTACATTATATTATTAACCTGTTAAAATCTGACAGCGCTCAACCTTGTGTCTGTAGCTCCTAGTATTGTGGGTACCAGCGCCCCCAAAAAGGTGAATGTAGTGCTAAAAATAAATACACAGAGCGCCTCCTAAAAGGCTAAGACACTAGTAGTGACAAGATTATTTAAATAAAAAATATATTGAAATTCTATAGGGGTATATAAAATATTTTATAAGCTACTTAATGCTAAAATATACAAACAAGATACAAAAGTGGATCCACTTAAAATTAACAATAAAATATACATATATCTATATAAAAAACAATACAATTGTGGTTAAAAACCATAACAAAATACAATCTTAATCACAAAATAAATTACAATAAAACAGCTGTTAACTGATAAGCTGGTTGATGGTTGGATAAAAAATATAAATATATAAAAACATCAATTTACTGAGTAGGTGTCCATAAATATGTAGGTCCCAAACTTTAAATTCTTTGCAGAGAGTGAATGTCCAATATGAAGATCCTATTTTAAAACAATTATCCTTATATATCCCTCGATAAACGGTGAAATGATGAAGTGTGTAAAAAAGAAAAACGTAGTGGTTTTCAAATTTCAAAAATTATTGTGAATATCCAAAAAATCCTGAAAAGATGATGTGATGAAGTGGGCGTGAATAATCAAAAATGTGTGTACACAAAAATGAAAAAAGAAAAAGGAAAAAATAATCCAAATGAATATTTAGGATGTGTTAAAGTGAATAACACACTTATAAAGTGACCCTTATGTGAATACAAGATGTGAAGAGATGCTCCTAAAAAGTTATTCCTGTGTGTAAACGATGAAAAAATACAGAAATGGATCCTATGTCTCAGGGATCAATTTAATCAAAGATATATCTGTAATAAAACAAATATAACATAGTGCAAAACTGCTATTCAAACTTAGTCAGTAATTGAAAAGAAGCTTACCATATATGTCAACGCGTTTCAGCCCTAAGAACTGGGCCTTTATCAAGACTATAGATGGATTAGCATGGTAGCTCCTTTTATAGCTATTACTGGCCAATAAGTGCCAGTGTTGTTTTGGCGCCAAAAAATAACCTCTACTTCCTGTTCCTGATGACCTGGAAGTAAAAAAATAACCTCTACTTCCTGTTCCTGATGACCTGGAAGTACTATTGAGTTTTTTCTATTTTTGTATATATGTTCCTAGTTTCATGGTAAATTGATGCTATGTTTCAAATAAAGTACATGTTCATTTTTATTTGTTTAATTTATATTTGAAAGATAATATTTGCCTAAAATCGGCAAACCGGAAGTGTGTGTTCATACATCAACTTCCGGTTTCGCCACTCATTGTCCTATTAGTTTCTATTTTATGTTTTTATTATTAGTTTCTTGTAATCTTACTAATGTATAAAAGGTACCTTAAGTTCCATTATGAAGTATATATTCCTGTTTAATTTCAATTGTTTCAAAAAAAGAGAGAAAGTTTACCTGAAATCGGCAAACCGGAAGTGATGTGTTCATATCAGCATCCGGTTTTGCCACTCGTTATCTTTTTTATACCTGTCATCCTACACATCTGTTAGATGTCTTGTAAATGCCTTTGTTTCCCCTATTTCTTTTCAAAGTCAGTAAAAGCCTGACATTTTTTGCCTCATGTTCTAATTTTGCGCTGTGTCCCAAGAAGACGGCAAACCGGAAATGGCGTGTATACACATCATATACTTCCGGTTTCGCCGATCTCAGCATTCAGTATCTGTCAATCGGCTAAAGATGGGGGAAGTGACATGTGGTGATGAACACACACTTCCGGTTTGCCGATTTTAGGCAAATATTATCTTTCAAATATAAATGAAAAATGCTGCACCACACTGAAAAGGAAGTTGGGGAGATCCTGATATAAAGTTAAAGACACAAGGAGTGCATATTCAACTTCTACCATACTCCCAGAGACATTAAGGTGAGATTATATCAGTATATATACAAGAGATGATGATTATTATTTTTATGGAATTGATTTTATATATATAATACTTTAAGTAAGGAAATATTAATTTTTTTAATTCTCAAGGCTACAAATATATGAACTAGTGACAGTAGATACCAAATTTAATTATATACAACGAATATATGGGTAAATATTATTAAAGAAAAGCAAATCACAGATTTTTTAATATTAAAAGACAATAAAGAGAATAAATATCATTTTATATTTGTGAAAGAAATTGTACTTCTTTAGTGTGCTCTTAAGCCTATTATTGAATAGTAAGTTAGCGCAAGTTTTTTAGAGTAAAGTGTTGTGTTTGGAAACTAGGAACATATATACAAAAATAGAAAAAACTCAATAGTTCTTCCAGGTCATCAGAAACAGGAAGTAGAGGTTATTTTTTTACTTCCAGGTCATCAGGAACAGGAAGTAGAGGTTATTTTTTGGCGCCAAAACAACACTGGCACTTATTGGCCAGTAATAGCTATAAAAGGAGCTACCATGCTAATCCATCTATAGTCTTGATAAAGGCCCAGTTCTTAGGGCCGAAACGCGTTGACATATATGGTAAGCTTCTTTTCAATTACTGACTAAGTTTGAATAGCAGTTTTGCACTATGTTATATTTGTTTTATTACAGGTATATCTTTGAATGAATTGATCCCTGAGACATAGGATCCATTTCTGTATTTTTTCATCGTTTACATACAGGAATAACTTTTTAGGAGCATCTCTTCACATCTTGTATTCACATAAGGGTCACTTTATAAGTGTGTTATTCACTTTAACACATCCTAAATATTCATTTGGATTATTTTTTCCTTTTTCTTTTTTCATTTTTGTGTACACACATTTTTGATTATTCACGCCCACTTCATCACATCATCTTTTCAGGATTTTTTGGATATTCACAATAATTTTAGAATTTTGAAAACCACTACGTTTTTCTTTTTTACACACTTCATCATTTCACCGTTTATCAAGGGATATATAAGGATAATTGTTTTAAAATAGAATCTTCATATTGGACATTCACTCTCTGGAAAGAATTTAAAGTTTGGGACCTACATATTTATGGACACCTACTCAGTAAATTGATGTTTTTATATATTTATATTTTTTATCCAACCATCAACCAGCTTATCAGTTAACAGCTGTTTTATTGTAATTTATTTTGTGATTAAGATTGTATTTTGTTATGGTTTTTAACCACAATTGTTTTGTTTTTTTATATAGATATATGCATATTTTATTGTTAATTTTAAGTGGATCCACTTTTGTATCTTGTTTGTATATTTTAGCTATAAGTAGCTTATAAAATATTTTATATACCCCTATAGAATTTCAATATATTTTTTATTAAATAATCTTGTCACTATTAGTGTCTTAGCCTTTTAGGAGGCGCTCTGTGTATTTATTTTTAGCATTATATTATTAACCCGTAATCTGCCGCTCTGGACACCGCCACCACCTACATTATACTTATGAACCCCTATTCTGATGCCCCCAACATCGCCGAACCCTACATTTTATTTATTAACCCCTAATCTGCCCCCCCCATGTCGCCACAACTATATTAAATTTATTAACCCCTAATCTGCCACCGCTAACGTCGCCGCCACTATAATACATTTATTAATCCCTAAACCTAAGTCTAACCCTAACCCTAACACCTACCTAACTTAAATATAATTTAAATACATCTAAATAAATTTACTATAATTAAGTAAATTAATCCTGTTTAAAACTAAATACTTACCTATAAAATAAACCATTTAGGATTTATATTTATTTTACAGGCAACTTTGTATTTATTTTAACTAGGTACAATAGTTATTAAATAGTTATTAACTATTTAATAGCTACCTAGTTAAAATAACTACAAATTTACCTGTAAAATAAATCCTAACCTAAATTACAATTACACCAAACACTACACTATCATTAAATTAATTACATAAACTAACTACAATTAACTACAATTAAATAAAAAAAAAACTAAAGTACAAAAAACAAACAAACACTAAATTACAGAAAAAAAATAATTAAAATTTTTTTACACCTACTCTAATCCCCCTAATAAAATAAAAAAGCCCCCCAAAATAATAATATTCCCTACCCTATACTAAATTACAAATAGCCCTTAAAAGGGCCTTTTGCGGGGCATTGCCCCAAAGTAATCAGCTCTTTTACCTGTAAAAAAAATACAATACCCCCCCAACATTAAAACCCACCACCCACACACTTTTTATTAAAGTATTTCCGATGTGGGGGGGGGGGGGCTCGGTTTAGGGGTTAATAGGTAGTTTATGGGTGTTAGTGTACTTTGTAGCACTTTAGTTAAGAGTTTTATGTTACAGCGTTAGCCCATAAAACTCTTAACTACTGACTTTTAAATGCGGTAGGAGTCTGGACAGGAGAGGGTTTACCACTCACTTTTTCCAGCAATCGTAATACCGGCATTAGGAAAATCCTATTAAAAAGATAGGATACACAATTGACGTAAGGGGATTTGCGGTATGCGAAAATCGCGGAAAAAAAGTGAGCGGTACACCTGTACCTGCCAGACTCGTAATACCAGCGTACGTTAAAAAGCAGCATTGGGACCCCTCAATGCTGCTTTTTAAGGCTAACACAAGACTCGTAATTTAGGCAAATAATAATAATAATACAAAAAGCCATAAATTAATTACTGGCAGACAACTGACAGTACCAAAGATTGTCACCATTATTAGAAGGGGGAAGGTTAGAAAGCTATTTGGGAGGAATCAGGATGTTGGGAGGGTTGAGGAGGATCACTACACTGCAGAAAAGAAAAAGATAATATAATAATAAAAAACTAAACTGCATACTGGCAGATTGTCTGCCAGTACCTAAGATGGTAGGGATGAGTGTGGGTGGGTGAGAGAGCTGTTTGCAAGGAATTAGGGGGTGGGAGGTGCCAGGTGGAAGGGAAATCTCTTCTCTACAGCTAAAATTAACTTACAAGGTACCTGATTAACCCCTTCACTGCCGGGAATAATTGAAGTGTAGTGTGTAGTTGCAGCGGAATTCTAATTACCAAAAACTAATGGCAAACCCATATATGTCTGATATTTCAGAACAAAGTGGATCCCAGAGACACTTTTACATTAATTTGCGAGCTCGTGGTTGCAATAACCAGCCACTTGCAATGGATAATTAATTATCGTGCTCCCACAAACTGGCAAATTTGCCCGTTTGCGAGAGCGCTATAATTTAGCGTTCCACTTGTAATTAGGGTTGCCAGGTGTCCCGTCTGGTATTAGAATTTTCTGTCCGGTAATGTGCATGGAGGAAAACCGGACATTTCTTCTGCTTTTTTTTTTATTATCAGTGGCCATTGGTCAGGTGGTGGATTGGTGCCGCGGTAGCAACTAAGTGAGGTTAGATTATCTGAGCCAGGGGTGAGTGACAGTGTATGGTTTGCAGTTGCAACTAGCAAGCGTTACAGCGTCATCAGTGGCTGACTGGTTGTGGGTCAGGTGGTGTGCCGTGGTGCCGGCTGGGGTAGGCATGGTAGCAAGCGTTACAGCATGTGGGAGTGACACACACATACAAGTCACATGATCTAATGACTCGCGTGGCACAGTGACACACATACTTGAGGAAGTTGAGTCATTTTGAGTGAGAGGCTGAGCCGTGACTGATACTCAGTGTGTGTGTGTCAACAGTGTGTGACTCAGGCTGGCTGAGAGTGAGACTGTCATCTCTTCATTGTGACTGTCAAAAGTACCACCCGGTCCCTACCAGCAAGCAGCAAAGCAAGTCAGTGGGTAATTATGTGGCTCAGTGAGAGAGAGCAAGCTGCTGTCTGCCAGTGACAGTGACAGTGGGATATTTAACAACTTTTACTGTCTTCAATCAAATCAGATTTTGGAAACAGCTCCCACCACCTCATCACCATGAGGTATGTGTTTGTAGTACACTGACAACAACTTAAAAAGCAATATCATCCTCAATTTCACAAGTATATATTTTACAGTATATATATGTTATTGTAGAAATTGCCAGGTGTCCCGTCCGGTATTAGAATTTTCTGTCCGGTAATGTGCATGGAGGAAAACCGGACATTTCTTCTGCTTTTTTTTTTTATTATCAGTGGCCATTGGTCAGGTGGTGGATTGGTGCCGCGGTAGCAACTAAGTGAGGTTAGATTATCTGAGCCAGGGGTGAGTGACAGTGTATGGTTTGCAGTTGCAACTAGCAAGCGTTACAGCGTCATCAGTGGCTGACTGGTTGTGGGTCAGGTGGTGTGCCGTGGTGCCGGCTGGGGTAGGCATGGTAGCAAGCGTTACAGCATGTGGGAGTGACACATACATACAAGTCACATGATCTAATGACTCGCGTGGCACAGTGACACACATACTTGAGGAAGTTGAGTCATTTTGAGTGAGAGGCTGAGCCGTGACTGATACTCAGTGTGTGTGTGTCAACAGTGTGTGACTCAGGCTGGCTGAGAGTGAGACTGTCATCTCTTCATTGTGACTGTCAAAAGTACCACCCGGTCCCTACCAGCAAGCAGCAAAGCAAGTCAGTGGGTAATTATGTGGCTCAGTGAGAGAGAGCAAGCTGCTGTCTGCCAGTGACAGTGACAGTGGGATATTTAACAACTTTTACTGTCTTCAATCAAATCAGATTTTGGAAACAGCTCCCACCACCTCATAACCATGAGGTATGTGTTTGTAGTACACTGACAACAACTTAAAAAGCAATATCATCCTCAATTTCACAAGTATATATTTTAAAGTATATATTTAGTGTGTGTGTGTGTATATATATATATATATATATATATATATATATATATATATATAAAAAAATATAAAAAAACACTAACGCCTAGATTTAGAGTTCTGCGGCCAAAGGGGTGCGTTAGCTACGCGTGTATTTTTCCCCCCGCACCTTTAAATACCACTGGTATTTAGAGTTCACAGAAGGGCTGCGTTAGGCTCCAAAAAGGGAGCGTAGAGCATAATTTACCACCACTGCAACTCTCAATACCAGCGGTGCTTATGGACGCGGCCAGCTTCAAAAACGTGCTTGTGCACGAGTCCCCCATAGGAAACAATGGGGCAGTTTGGGCTGAAAAAAAACCTAACACCTGCAAAAAAGCTGCGTTCAGCTCCTAACGCAGCCCCATTGTTTCCTATGGGAAACACTTCCTAAGTCTGCACCTAACACCCTAACATGTACCCCGAGTCTAAACACCCCTAACCTTACACGTATTAACCCCTAATCTGCCATCCCGCTATCACGGACCCCTGCATTTTATTATTAACCCCTAATCTGCCGCTCCGTACACCGCCGCAACCTACGTTATCCCTATGTACCCCTAATCTGCTGCCCCTAACCCCCGCTGACCCCTATATTATATTTATTAACCCCTAATCTGCTGCCCCCAATGTCTCTGCCACCTACCTACAATTATTAACCCCTAATCTGCCGACCGGACCTCACCGCTACTATAATAAATGTATTAACCCCTAAAGCTAAGTCTAACCCTAACACCCCCCTAAATTAAATATAATTTTAATCTAATGAAATAAAATAAATCTTATTAAATAAATTATTCCTATTTAAAGCTAAATACTTACCTGTAAAATAAACCCTAATATAGCTACAATATAAATAATAATTATATTGTAGCTATTTTAGGATTAATATTTATTTTACAGTCAACTTTGTATTTATTTTAACCAGGTACAATAGCTATTAAATAGTTAATAACTATTTAATAGCTACCTAGTTAAAATAATTACAAAATTACCTGTAAAATAAATCCTAACCTAAGTTACAATTAAACCTAACACTACACTATCAATAAATAAATAAATAAACTATCTACAATTATCTACAATTATATCAACTAAACTAAATTACAAAAAAAACCAAACAAACAAACACTAAATTACAAAAAATAAAAAATGATTACAATATTACAAGCCAATAGAATGCAAGCTCAATCTGATTGGCTGATTGGATCAGCCAATCGGATTGAACTTGAATCTGATTGGCTGATTCAATCAGCCAATCAGATTTTTCCTAGCTTAATTCCGATTGGCTGAAAGAATCCTATCAGCCAATCGGAATTTGAGGGACGCCATCTGGGATGACGTCCCTTAAAGGAACCTTCATTCGTCGTTAGTCCGTTGGTGAAGAAGGATGGCTCCGCGTCGGCTGCTTGAAGATGGTCCCGCTCCGCGCCGGATGGAAGAAGATAGAAGATGCCGCTTGGATGAAGATGTCTGCCGGTCCTCTTCTGCCCGGATAGGATGAAGACTTTGGACCCTCTGGAGGAGCTCTTCTTGCCGGATAAGAGGAAGACTTCGGACCCTCTTCTGGACAGATCGGTGATACCCGGCGTGGTGAAGACAAGGTAGGAAGATCTTCAGGGGCTTAGTGTTAGGTTTATTTAAGGGGGGTTTGGGTTAGATTAGGGGTATGTGGGTGGTGGGTTGTAATGTTGGGGGTTATTGTATGTTTTTTTTTACAGGCAAAAGAGCAGAATTATTTGGGGCATGCCCCGCAAAAGGCCCTTTTAAGGGCTGGTAAGGTTAAAGAGCTTTACAATTTTTATTTTAGAATAGGGTAGGGCATTTTTTTATTTTGGGGTGATTTGTTATTTTTTTAGGGGGCTTAGAGTAGGTGTAATTAGTTTAAAATTCTTGTAATCTTTTTTTATTTTTTGTAATTTAGTGGTTTTTTTTGTAATTTAGTGGTTTTTTTATGTAATTTAGTTTAGTTGATATAATTGTAGATAATTGTAGATAGTTTATTTAATTTATTTATTGATAGTGTAGTGTTAGGTTTAATTGTAACTTAGGTTAGGATTTATTTTACAGGTAATTTTGTAATTATTTTATCTAGGTAGCTATTAAATAGTTATTACCTATTTAATAGCTATTGTACCTGGTTAAAATAAATACAAAGTTGCCTGTAAAATAAATATTAATCCTAAAATAGCTACAATATAATTATTATTTATATTGTAGCTATATTAGTTTTTTTTTTACAGGTGAGTATTTAGCTTTAAATAGGAATACTTTAGTTAATAATATTTATTTTATTTTGTTAGATTTAAATTATATTTAACTTAGGGGGGTGTTAGTGTTAGGGTTAGACTTAGCTTTAGGGGTTAATACATTTATTATAGTAGCAGTGAGGTCCGGTCGGCAGATTAGGGGTTAATAATTGTAAGTAGGTAGCGGCGACGTTGGGGGGGCAGATTAGAGGTTAATAAATATTATGTAGGGGCAGCTGATTAGGGGTACATAGGGATAATGTAGGTGGCGGCGGTGTGCGGTCAGCAGATTAGGGGTTAAAAAAATTTAATAGAGTGGCGGCGATGTGGGGGGCCTCGGTTTAGGGGTGCATAGGTAGTTTATGGGTGTTAGTGTACTTTAGAGCACAGTAGTTAGGAGCTTTATAAACCGGCGTTAGCCCATAAAGCTCTTAACTCCTGGCTTTTCTCTGCGGCTGGAGTCTTGTCGTTAGATTTCTAACGTTCACTTCAGCCAAGACTCTAAATACCGGCGTTAGAAAGATCCCATTGAAAAGATAGGATATGCAATTGGCGTAGGGGGATCTGCGGTATGGAAAAGTTGCGGCTGGAAAGTGAGCGTTAGACCCTTTCCTGACTGACTCTAAATACAAGCGGGTGGTAAAAACCAGCATTAGGACCCCCTAACGCTGGTTTGGACGGCTAACGCAGAACTCTAAATCTAGGCGTATAGAAATTAAGGTGTGTGCCTTTTTTTTCTGCCACAAGACTCTACTGCACTTTAATCTCTGTGCCCCCCCCCCCCCCCCTTGGCTGTCCAGTATTTTTTTTGAAGGACAGCTGGCAGCCCTACTTGTAATCTAGCCCTAAGTATATATGGCAATATAAAATGATAAATCGTATATATATATATATATATATATATATATCCGTATATATAACGTAGCAGAGAAGTGCACTCTCACTTAAAAGTAATCTACCAGGGTGCTAGTAGATAATAATAAACAGCATAAAGAAAAAACTTGCACTCGCTGGATTTTTCCAAAACAGATTTTACTGTGACCGTGTAACGTTTCGGGGATAATGTATCCCCTTCCTCCTAGGAGAAAGCGGATACATTATCCCTGACACGTTACACGGTCACAGTAATATCAGTATATATATATATATATATATATATATATATATATATATATATATATATATATATACCTATACCTATATACCTGTATATATATTCTCTGCAATATACTTTCATTATTTATTTTGTCCCCTTTTCCTATAATTCCATTCTGCAATTTTGAGCTTTTCGGTTCCTCTTAGAAATGGAAGTGCAAAACACTGTTATATTTCACAAAGCCATTGGCTGCACACTCTAGTGACCTGTTTATAACTGTCTCTAATTGGTCACAGTAGAGAAGTTACAACATGGCAGCTCCCATTGTTTTAAACAGTAGAAACAAGTACTGTGGGCGCCTGAAAAAGGCAGGTCTTATTTCTTAAAAATGTGTAAGCTTTTACTATGACAAAAAATGTCTTAACAAATGATAAGCGAAAGAAAAAGAAAAATCACAACAGCCAATATGATGAATGGTATAATATATAATTTAATTGTAATAGTGTGTAAATATTAAAAGTTGATCATAAATATTTCATAAAAGAACAATCTGGTGTATATTTAAAAAACAGTTATAAATCCGATATGTGTATAATAAATGGCCTATTTCATCAGACAAGAAGTTTAGAATACCTTAAAAAGCAAATAACCTCTGCTGTAGACAGGGTTATGAATGTGTCTTAGAGCAAATGTTTAAAATAAAAAAGGATTATGATAATATTCAAGCACAATGAATTTCCTCAATAAGACTCTTATCGTATTCAAGAGCCTGTGATTTCAAATTAGGTAATCCTGCATACACTATGCCAGTAGAGAGATTGTACCTTAGTTAACTCTGGAGCTCCGAGTATTTGTAATCCAGATCGGCGGTTATACCGCGTGCACAAACAGCTCCGGGAATCAAAGTGGATTTTTAATGTCAATACCCTAGTCCCTAATGGTCTAAATTTAGAAATGGATCTATCATGCTTCCTTAGGTAGAAATATAAATAAAAATATGAATTTTATTAGTATAGCTTTTAATCAATCAATTTCTTAAGTCTTTAATAATTTTTTTAATTTAAATATATTTTTTTAAAGATCAGCCAATATGTATGTGTGATAGTATATAATAATTTCACAGTAGAATTTCTTAAAGTACAAGCTGTGATAATACTTGAGCTGCTGAGTTGTATATATTTCTTCTGTTATGTGTGATCAGTCCACGGGTCATCATTACTTCTGGGATATAACTCCTCCCCAACAGGAAATGCAAGAGGATTCACCCAGCAGAGCTGCATATAGCTCCTCCCCTCTACGTCACTCCCAGTCATTCTCTTGCACCCAGCAACTAGATAGGATGTGTGAGAGGACTATGGTGATTATACTTAGTTTTTATAACTTCAATCAAAAGTTTGTTATTTTACAATAGCACCGGAGCGTGTTATTGCCTCTCTGGCAGAGTTTGAAGAAGAATCTACCAGAGTTTTTACTATGATTTTAACCGGAGTAGTTAAGATCATATTGCTGTTTCTCGGCCATCTGAGGGAGGTAAAAGCTTCAGATCAGGGGACAGCGGGCAGATGAATCTGCATTGAGGTATGTAGCAGTTTTTATTTTCTGAATGGAATTGATGAGAAAATCCTGCCATACTGTTATAATGACATGTATGTATACTCTACACTTCAGTATTCTGGGGATGGTATTTCACCGGAATTACTCTGTTAAAAGTACATTAAACCTTTTAATAGGTATTTATTATGTTAAACGTTTTTGCTGGAATGTAGAATCGTTTGCATTTTCTGAGGTACTGAGTGAATAAATATTTGGGCATTATTTTTCCACTTGGCAGTTGCTTGTTTTAATTGTGACAGTTTCGTTTCTCTCTCACTGCTGTGTGTGAGGGGGAGGGGCCGTTTTTGGCGCTCTTTGCTACGCATCAAAAAATTCCAGTCAGTTACTCTTGTATTTCCTGCATGATCCGGTTCATCTCTAACAGATCTCAGGGGTCTTCAAACTTCTTTGGAGGGAGGTAGATTCTCTCAGCAGAGCTGTGAGACTTATATATTGACTGTGATTAAAAACGTTGCTCTGTAATTTTTATGTTTCAAATTTAATTATTGTTACTTTACTAATGGGAACAAACCTTTGCTAAAAGTTGTGTTGTTTTTAAGGATTGATGCTATAACTGTCTTTCAGTTCATTATTTCAACTGTCATTTAATCGTTTAGTGCTCTTTGAGGCACAGTACGTTTTTGTTAAATAAGATTGTAACCAAGTTGCAAGTTTATTGCTAGTGTGTTAAACATGTCTGATTCAGAGGAAGATATCTGTGTCATTTGTTCCAATGCCAAGGTGGAGCCCAATAGAAATTTATGTACTAACTGTATTGATGCTACTTTAAATAAAAGCCAATCTGTACAAATTGAACAAATTTCACCAAACAGCGAGGGGAGAGTTATGCCTAACTCACGTGTCAGTACCTGCATCTCCCGCCCGGGAGGTGCGTGATATTATGGCGCCTAGTACATCTGGGCGGCCATTACAGATAACATTACAAGATATGGCTACTGTTATGACTGAAGTTTTGGCTAAATTACCAGAACTAAGAGGCAAGCGTGATCACTCTGGGGTGAGAACAGAGTGCGCTGATAATACTAGGGCCATGTCTGATACTGCGTCACAGCTTGCAGAACATGAGGACGGAGAGCTTCATTCTGTGGGTGATGGTTCTGATCCAAACAGATTGGATTCAGATATTTCAAATTTTAAATTTAAATTGGAGAACCTCCGTGTATTACTAGGGGAGGTTTTAGCGGCTCTTAATGATTGTAACACTGTTGCAATACCAGAAAAATTGTGTAGGTTGGATAAATACTTTGCGGTACCGGCGAGTACTGACGTTTTTCCTATACCTAAGAGACTAACTGAAATTGTTACTAAGGAGTGGGATAGACCCGGTGTGCCGTTCTCACCCCCTCCAATATTTAGAAAGATGTTTCCAATAGACGCCACCACACGGGACTTATGGCAAACGGTCCCTAAGGTGGAGGGAGCAGTTTCTACTTTAGCTAAGCGTACCACTATCCCGGTGGAGGATAGCTGTGCTTTTTCAGATCCAATGGATAAAAAATTAGAGGGTTACCTTAAGAAAATGTTTGTTCAACAAGGTTTTATATTGCAACCCCTTGCATGCATCGCGCCGATTACGGCTGCGGCAGCATTTTGGATTGAGTCTCTGGAAGAGAACCTTAGTTCAGCTACGCTGGACGACATTACGGACAGGCTTAGAGTCCTTAAACTAGCTAATTCATTCATTTCGGAGGCCGTAGTACATTTAACCAAACTTACGGCTAAGAACTCAGGATTCGCCATTCAGGCACGTAGGGCGCTGTGGCTAAAATCCTGGTCAGCTGATGTAACTTCTAAGTCCAAATTACTTAATATACCTTTCAAGGGGCAAACTTTATTTGGGCCCGGTTTGAAAGAAATTATCGCTGACATTACAGGAGGTAAGGGCCACGCCCTGCCTCAAGACAAAGCCAAAGCTAAGGCTAGACAGTCTAATTTTCGTCCCTTTCGGAATTTCAAAGCAGGAGCAGCATCAACTTCCACTGCACCAAAACAGGAAGGAGCTGTTGCTCGTTACAGACAAGGCTGGAAACCTAACCAGTCCTGGAACAAGGGCAAGCAGGCCAGGAAACCTGCTGCTGCCCCAAAGACAGCATGAACCGAGGGCCCCCGATCCGGGACCGGATCTAGTGGGGGGCAGACTCTCTCTCTTCGCCCAGGCCTGGGCAAGAGATGTTCAGGATCCCTGGGCGCTAGAGATCATATCTCAGGGATACCTTCTAGACTTCAAATTCTCTTCCCCAAGAGGGAGATTTCATCTGTCAAGGTTGTCAACAAACCAGATAAAGAAAGAAGCGTTTCTACGCTGTGTACAAGATCTGTTATTAATGGGAGTGATCCATCCGGTTCCGCGGTCGGAACAAGGACAAGGGTTTTACTCAAACCTGTTTGTGGTTCCCAAAAAAGAGGGAACTTTCAGGCCAATCTTGGATTTAAAGATCCTAAACAAATTCCTAAGAGTTCCATCGTTCAAAATGGAAACTATTCGGACAATCTTACCCATGATCCAAGAGGGTCAGTACATGACCACAGTGGATTTAAAGGATGCTTACCTTCACATACCGATTCACAAAGATCATTACCGGTATCTAAGGTTTGCCTTCTTAGACAGGCATTACCAGTTTGTAGCTCTTCCATTCGGATTGGCTACGGCTCCAAGAATCTTCACAAAGGTTCTGGGTGCCCTTCTGGCGGTACTAAGACCGCAAGGAATTTCGGTAGCTCCGTACCTAGACGACATTCTGATACAAGCTTCAAGCTTTCAAACTGCCAAGTCTCATACAGAGTTAGTTCTGGCATTTCTAAGGTCGCATGGATGGAAAGTGAACGAAAAGAAGAGTTCTCTTTTTCCTCTCACAAGAGTTCCATTCTTGGGGACTCTTATAGATTCTGTAGAAATGAAGATTTATCTGACAGAAGACAGATTAACAAAGCTTCTAAATGCATGCCGTGTCCTTCATTCCATTCAACTCCCGTCAGTAGCTCAATGAATGGAGGTGATCGGCTTAATGGTAGCAGCAATGGACATAGTACCCTTTGCACGTCTACATCTCAGACCGCTGCAATTGTGCATGCTGAGTCAGTGGAATGGGGATTACTCAGACTTGTCCCCTACTCTGAATCTGGATCAAGAGACCAGAAACTCTCTTCTATGGTGGCTTTCTCGGCCACATCTGTCCAGGGGGATGCCATTCAGCAGGCCGGACTGGACAATTGTAACAACAGACGCCAGCCTACTAGGTTGGGGCGCTGTCTGGAATTCTCTGAAGGCTCAGGGACAATGGAATCAGGAGGAAAGTCTCCTGCCAATAAACATTCTGGAATTAAGAGCAGTTCTCCATGCCCTTCTGGCTTGGCCCCAGTTAAAAACTCGGGGGTTCATCAGGTTTCAGTCGGACAACATCACGACTGTAGCTTACATCAACCATCAAGGAGGGACAAGAAGCTCCCTAGCAATGATGGAAGTATCAAAGATAATTCGCTGGGCAGAGTCTCACTCTTGCCACCTGTCAGCAATCCACATCCCGGGAGTGGAGAACTGGGAGGCGGATTTCTTGAGTCGCCAGACTTTTCATCCGGGGGAGTGGGAACTTCATCCGGAGGTCTTTGCCCAAATACTTCGACGTTGGGGCAAACCAGAGATAGATCTCATGGCGTCTCGCCAGAACGCCAAACTTCCTCGCTACGGGTCCAGATCCAGGGATCCGGGAGCGGTTCTGATAGATGCCTTGACAGCACCTTGGAACTTCGGGATGGCTTATGTGTTTCCACCCTTCCCGCTGCTTCCTCGATTGATTGCCAAAATCAAACAGGAGAGAGCATCAGTGATTCTAATAGCGCCTGCATGGCCACGCAGGACTTGGTATGCAGATCTAGTGGACATGTCATCCTGTCCGCCTTGGTCTCTACCTCTAAGACAGGACCTTCTGATACAGGGTCCATTCAAACATCAAAATCTAACTTCTCTGAAGCTGACTGCTTGGAAATTGAACGCTTGATTTTATCAAAACGTGGTTTTTCTGAGTCGGTTATTGATACCCTGATACAGGCTAGGAAGCCTGTTACCAGAAGGATTTACCATAAGATATGGCGTAAATACCTATACTGGTGCGAATCCAAAGGTTACTCCTGGAGTAAGGTTAGGATTCCTAGGATATTGTCCTTTCTACAAGAAGGTTTAGAAAAGGGTTTATCGGCTAGCTCATTAAAGGGACAGATCTCAGCTCTGTCCATCTTGTTACACAGGCGTCTGTCAGAAAATCCAGACGTCCAGGCCTTTTGTCAGGCTTTAGCTAGGATCAAGCCTGTGTTTAAAACTGTTGCTCCGCCATGGAGTTTAAACTTAGTTCTTAACGTTTTACAGGGTGTTCCGTTTGAACCCCTTCATTCCATTGATATAAAATTGTTATCTTGGAAAGTTCTGTTTTTAATGGCTATTTCCTCGTCTCGAAGAGTCTCTGAGTTATCAGCCTTACATTGTGATTCTCCTTATCTGATTTTTCACTCAGACAAGGTAGTTCTGCGTACTAAACCTGGGTTCTTACCTAAGGTAGTCACTAACAGGAATATCAATCAAGAGATTGTTGTTCCATCCTTGTGTCCAAATCCTTCTTCAAAGAAGGAACGTCTTCTACACAATCTGGATGTAGTTCGTGCCCTCAAGTTCTACTTGCAGGCAACTAAGGATTTTCGACAAACGTCTTCCCTGTTTGTCGTGTATTCTGGTCAGAGGAGAGGTCATAAGGCTTCGGCTACCTCTCTCTCTCCTTCTGGCTTCGTAGCATAATTCGTTTAGCCTATGAGACTGCTGGACAGCAGCCTCCTGAAAGAATTACAGCTCATTCTACTAGAGCTGTGGCTTCCACTTGGGCCTTTAAGAATGAGGCCTCTATTGAACAGATTTGCAAGGCTGCAACTTGGTCTTCGCTTCATACTTTTTCCAAATTTTACAAATTTGACACTTTTGCTTCTTCGGAGGCTATTTTTGGGAGAAAGGTTCTTCAGGCAGTGGTTCCTTCTGTATAATGAGCCTGCCTATCCCTCCCGTCATCCGTGTACTTTTGCTTTGGTATTGGTATCCCAGAAGTAATGATGACCCGTGGACTGATCACACATAACAGAAGAAAACATAATTTATGCTTACCTGATAAATTCCTTTCTTCTGTTGTGTGATCAGTCCACGGCCCGCCCTGTTTTAAGGCAGGTAAATATCTTTTAAATTATACTCCAGTCACCACTTCACCCTTGGTTTCTCCTTTCTCGTTGATTCTTGGTCGAATGACTGGGAGTGACGTAGAGGGGAGGAGCTATATGCAGCTCTGCTGGGTGAATCCTCTTGCATTTCCTGTTGGGGAGGAGTTATATCCCAGAAGTAATGATGACCCGTGGACTGATCACACAACAGAAGAAAGGAATTTATCAGGTAAGCATAAATTATGTTTTTCCAACATTTTAAAAATTTTCTAAAATTTTCCAACATGTCATATATCTAATGAATCAAAGATGTTTTTTTCCCATTATTTCTTTTAAGAATCAGGTAATAATTATACAACATTGTATGTCTTTTTAGCAAATAAAGATTAAAGTGTTCATATACTTTATATATTTTTAAAAGACATCATCAAATAATATCTTTTTTTAAAAAACCATCCCGTTTTTTGAGCAATAAACGCATTGGTGGTTCAGCAAATAGAGGCAGCATTAACAATGAAAGACCGCCCCTATCATTATAATTCAAGAAAAGAGCTATAAAAGGAACACTATTAGAAGGAAAGAACAGGCTTGACAAAGGCTCTATTAAGGGCTGAAACGCGTTGCTGGAACTTCTTTCTCTTCACATTTTGTGGTTACCAAGGGACACCGTACTCCAGGAAACACGGAAGTAACACGAGACAACTTCACAGCTGAGGGTGGAATTCCAGAGTGTGCAGGGGAGAGGAGCTCGGTGGCTTTCTTCTCTTCACACAAGTGGGTTCCCGGAGCTGTTTGTGCAGGCGGTATAACCGCCGATCTGGATTACAAATACTCGGAGCTTCAGAGTTAACTAAGGTACAATCTCTCTACTGGCATAGTGTATGCAGGATTACCTAATTTGAAATCACAGGCTCTTGAATACGATAAGAGTCTTATTGAGGAAATTCATTGTGCTTGAATATTATCATAATCCTTTTTTATTTTAAACATTTGCTCTAAGACACATTCATAACCCTGTCTACAGCAGAGGTTATTTGCTTTTTAAGGTATTCTAAACTTCTTGTCTGATGAAATAGGCCATTTATTATACAGATATCAAATTTATAACGTTTTTTTAAATATACACCAGATTGTTCTTTTATGAAATATTTATGATCAACTTTTAATATTTACACACTATTACAATTAAATTATATATTATACCATTTATCATATTGGCTGTTGTGATTTTCTTTTCCTTTCGCTTATCATTTGTTAAAAGACATTTTTTTGTCATAGTAAAAGCTTACACATTTTTAAGAAATAAGACCTGCCATTTTAAGGCGCCCACAGTACTTGCTTCTACTGTTTAAAATATTGTTGTGCTAGTTTGTAGGGAATTAGTGTCCATCTGTGGTGCTGGTCTATGTACTTTTAGTTTGGATTTATAGCGCAAGAAGTTGTCATTTTTTCAAAATAGCTTCCATTGTTTTACAGACATTAAGGGCTTAAAGTTTGCAAGTGGAGCGCTAACAGTTACGCGTGAGCGATATGGGATTAATAGACATATATACAAATACATACACATATAGACACATATATACAAGTGCATTGGAGCCCTTTGCAGTTAAGTAGATGAAAACATGTAAAAGAATATTTATGCAATATTCATATTTAATAAAGTGTTATACTGCATTTGTACTGTAAATATTTCCCATTCTCTGCACATAGCAGAATATGTAGTAGTATTTTTACATATATTTCTTTCATGTTATTGACAAGAGTCCATAAGCTAGTGATGGGATATACAATCCTACCAGGAGGGGCAAAGTTTCCCAAACCTCAAAATGCCTATAAATACACCCCTCACCACATCCACAATTCAGTTTTACAAACTTTGCCTCCCTATGGAGGTGGTGAAGTAAGTTTGTGCTTGATTTTCTTCTGTGATATGCGCTTCTCAGCATTTTGAAGCCCAATTATACTCAGAGTACAGTGTTTGTCAGAGGGATGTGAAGATAGTATCACCTATTGATTCTATGGTTTTCCTCGTGGGAAATCTTTTCATAGGTTCTCTGTTATCGGTCGTAGAGATTCATCTCCTACCTCCCTTTTCAAATCGACGATATACTCTCATATTCCATTTCCTCTACTGATACTGTTTCAGTACTGGTTTGGCTATCTGCTATATGTGGATGGGTGTCTTTCAGTAAGTATGTTTTCATTACTTAAGACACTCTCAGCTATGGTTTGGCACTTTATGTATTAATATAAAGTTCTAAATATATGTATTGTACTTATATTTGCCAAGAGTCAGGTTTCTGTATATTTCTTTTTGCAGACTATCAGTTTCAAAATTGGGAAAACATATTTAGGAAGTTATTTTTTCTTACATGGGGTATAGTCTTTTCTTCAAAATTGACTGTTTTCATTCATTTTCGTGGGCAAAATTAGGCTTGCGAGGCCGCAAAATGCTGATATTTTTTGCATCATTCTTGGCGCAAGAATTGTTTTGGCGCAAAGGTACGTTCGGTGGCAAATTCGTCATTTCCGGTGTCTTAGTTGACGCCAGGTTTCCTTGCACAAGGTTGCGTCTGCTATGACGCGATTTGCGTCATTTCCGGATGTTGTTAGCGCCAAAATATTTCATTTTGTGTTGCACGTCATTCTTGGCACCAAATAATTTAATTATTTAAACCCCACTTCCTATATGCTTATATATCTTGCCTTTTTTCTATGCTCAGAGGGCTATGCTGTTTGTATTTTTTCCCATTCCTGAAACTGCCATATAAGGAAATTGATAATTTTGCTTTATATGTTGTCTTTTTCTCTTACATTTGCAAGATGTCTCAAT
Organism: Bombina bombina; assembly: GCF_027579735.1. Lineage (NCBI taxonomy): Eukaryota > Metazoa > Chordata > Amphibia > Anura > Bombinatoridae > Bombina > Bombina bombina. The sequence continues at coordinate 1,122,106,475 of NC_069501.1, read as the reverse complement.
CTGATCCTGTCTCAGAAACCACTGTTGGAACCCTGCTGTCTGATAACAGTTCTACCAAAGATAAGTGTATCTGTTGTAAGTTAGCGGAGATTATATCTCCAGCTGTAGTATGTAACAGTTGTCATGATAAGCTTTAACATGCAGAGAATGTATCCATCAGTACTAGCACAATGCCTGTTGTTCCTTCAGCATCTAATGTACATGATATCCCTGTGAATATAAAAGTTTTTATTGCTGATGCGATTCCGAAGGCTTTGTCTTTTAAAACTTCTCATAAAGTTGAAGAAATTTCAAATGACCGATAATATACTGAATTATCCTCCTCTGATGAGGATCTATCTGATTCAGAAGATCCTACCTCAGATATTGACACTGACAAATCTACTTATCTCTTTAAGATGGAGTATATTCTTTCCTTGTTAAAAGAGGTGTTGGTTACTTTGGATATTGAGGAAACTAGTCCACTTGATACTAAAACTAGTAAACATTTAAATTCTGTTTATAGACCTCCTGTGGTTACTCCAGAGGTTTTTCCAGTTCCTCATGCTATTTCTGATATGATTTCAAAGGAATGGAATAGGCCTGGTACTTCTTTTATTCCTTCTTCTAGGTTTAAAAAATTGTATCCTTTGCCAGCAGTTAGATTGGAGTTTTGGGAAAAAATCCCCAAAGTTGATGGGGCTATTTCTACTCTTGCCAAATGTACTACTATTCGTATGGAAGATATTACTTATTTTAAGGATCCTTTAGATAGGAAACTTGAATCTTATTTAAGGAAAGCTTATTTATATTCTGGCTATCTTCTCAGGCCTGCCATTTCTATGGCTGATGTTGCAGCTGCATCAACTTTTTGGTTGGAAAGCTTGGTGCAACAGGAAACAGATCCTGATTTGTCTAGCATGTGAGAAGATTTATTTCTCTCACACGTTCTTGTAAATCCAGTAAATCCAAAGCTCAGGCTTTTCTGAAGTGTGTTTCAGATCTAGAGCTTTCAGGGGTAATTATACCACTTCCGTTTCAGGAACATGGTCTGGGGTTTTATTCAAATCTATTCATTGTCCCAAAGAAAGAAAATTCATTCAGGTCAGTTCTGGATCTGAAAATTTTGAATTGTTTTGTAAGAGTGCCAACTTTAAAAATGGTGACTATAAGGACTATTCTGCCTTTTGTTCAGCAAGGGCATTATATGTCCACGATAGACTTACAGGATGCATATCTTCATATTCCGATTCATCCAGACCACTATCGGTTTCTGAGATTCTCTTTTCTAGACAAGCATTACCAATTTGTCGCTCTTCCATTTGTCCTAGCGACAGCTCCAAGAATTTTTTCAAAGGTTCTCGGTGCCCTACTCTCTGTAATCAGAGAACAGGGTATTGCTGTGTTTCCTTATTTGGTTGATATCTTGGTACTAGCTCAGTCTTTACATTCTGCCAAATCTCACACAAATCAACTAGTGTTGTTTCTTCAAAGAAATGGTTGGAGGATCAATTTACCAAAACGTTCCTCAGACAAGGGTCACCTTTTTAGGTTTCCAGATAGATTCAGTGTCCATGACCCTGTCTCTAACAGACAAGAGACAAATAAAAGTGGTTTCAGCTTGTCAGAATCTTCAGTCTCAATCATTCCCTTCAGTGGCTATGTGCATGGAAGTTTTGGGTCTCATGACTGCAGCATCGGACGCGATCCCCTTTGCTCATTTTCATTTGAGACCTCTTCAGTTTGGTATGCTGAATCAATGGTGCAGGGATTATACAAATATATCACAATTAATATCCTTAAATCCCAATGTTTGACTCTCTTTGACTTGGTGGTTAGATCACCATTGTATAGTTAAAGGGGCCTCTTTTGTTTGTCCAACCTGGACTGTAATCACAACAGATGCAAGTCTTTCAGGTTGGGGAGCTGTCTGGGGATCTCTGACATCACAAGAGGTTTGGAAACCTCAAGAGGCGAGGTTACCAATCAATATTTTAGAACTCTGTGCTATTTTCAGGGCTCTTTAGGTTTGGCCTCTGTTGAAGAGAGAACCATTCATTTGTTTCAGACAGACAATATCACAACTGTGGCATATGTCAATCATCAGGGTGGGACCCACAGTTCCCTAGCTATGAAAGAAGTATCTCGGATACTTTCATGGGCGGAACCCAGCTCTTGTCTAATTTCTGTGGTACATATCCCAGGTGTAGACAATTGGGAAGCGGCTGTCAGACTTTACATCCGGGGGAGTGATCTCTCCATCCAGATGTGTTTTTTTCAGATTGTTCAGATGTGGGGTCTTCCAGAAATAAATCTGATGGCTTCCCATCTAAACAAGAAACTTCCCAGGTACTTGTCCAGGTCCAGGGATCCTCAGGCAGAGTTGATGGATGTGTTAGCAGTTCCTTGGTTTTACCCACCTGCTTATATCTTCCCACCTCTAGTTCTCCTTCCAAGAGTGATCTCCAAGATCATCATGGAACAATCGTTTGTGTTTCTGGTAGCACCAACATGGCCTCACAGGTTCTGGTATGTGGATCTTGCCGGATGTCCAGTTGCCAACCTTGGCCATTTCCTTGAAGACCAGACCTTCTGTCTCAAGGACCGTTTTTCCATCAGGATCTCAAATCGTTAAATTTGAAGGTATGGAAATTGAACGCTTAGTGCTTAGTCATAGAGGTTTCTCTGACTCAGTGATTGATACTATGTTACAGGCTCGTAAATCTGTTTCTAGGAAGATTTATTATCGAGTTTGGAAGACTTATTTTTCATGGTGTTCTCATATATTTTCCTGGCATTCTTTTAGAATTCCTAGAATTTTACAATTTCTTTAGGATGGTTTGGATAAGGGTTTGTCTGCAAGTTCCTTGAAGGGACAAATTTCTGCTCATTCTGTTTTATTTCACAGAAAAATTGCTAAGTTTCCTGATATTCACTGTTTTGTGCAGGCTTTGGTCCATATCAAGCTAATCATTAAATCAATCTCTCCTCCTTGGAGTCTTAATTTGGTTTTGAAGGCTTTACAGGCTCCTCCTTTTGAGCCTATGCATTCTTTGGATATCAAACTACTTTCTTGGAAAGTGTTGTTCCTTTTGGCTATCTCTTCTGCTAGAAGAGTTTCCGAATTATCTGCTCTTTCTTGCGAGTCTCCTTTTCTGATTTTTCATCAGGAGAAGGCAGTTTTGCGGACTTCATATACATTTTTAAATAAAGTTGTAAATTCTAACAACATTAATAGGGAAAGTGTTGTTCACTCTTTTTGTCCTAATCCTAAGAATTCTTTGGAGAGATCCTTACATTCTCTGGATGTTGTAAGAGCTTTGAAATATTATGTTGAAGCTACTAAAGATTTCAGGAAGACTGCTAGTCTATTTGTTGTCTTTTCTGGTTCTAGAAAAGGTCAGAAAGCTTCTGCCATTTCTTTGGCATCCTGGTTGAAGCTTTTGATTCATCAGGCTTATTTGGAGTTGGGTCAGCTTCTGCCTAAGAGGATCACAGCTCATTCTACTAGATCAGCTTTTAAGAATAAAGTTTCAGTTGATCAGATTTGCAAAGCAGCAACTTGGTGTTTTTTGCATACATTTACTAAATTCTACCGTTTTGATGTATTTGCCTCTTCGGAAGCAGTTTTTGGTAGAAAAGTTCTTCAGGCAGCTGTTTCAGTTTGATTCCTCTGCTTATGTTTTAAGTTTTTTCTTTTCAATTATGAAAAAAACTTATTTTTTTGGATTTGGATTTCATTTTTCAGCGGAAAATGGCTGTTTTTATTTTATCCCTCCCTGTCTGGTGACTCTTCTGTGGAGTTCCACATCTTGGGTATTACTATCCCATACTAGCTCATGGACTCTTGCCAATTACATGAAAGAAAACATAATTTATGTAAGAACTTACATGATGAATTCATTTCTTTCATATTGGCAAGAGTCCATGAGACCCACCCTTTTTATGGTAGTTATGTTTTTTTGTATAAAGCACAATTATATTTCCAGTTCCTTTTTTTTATGCTTTATACTCCTTTTTCTATCACCCCACTACTTGGCTATTCATTAAACTGAATTGTGGGTGTGGTGAGGGGTGTATTTATAGGCATTTTGAGGTTTGGGAAACTTTGCCCCTCCTGGTAGGATTGTATATCCCATACGTCACTAGCTCATGGACTCTTGCCAATATGAAAGGTAAGTTCTTACATAAATATATCTATTTCATTATCTATCTATATATATATACACACACACAAACACACACACAGTATATACTGTACATATATATATATATATATATATATATATATATATATATATATATATACATACATACATACATATACACACACATACACACAGTCATGGTAAAAAATATTGGCACCCCTGCATTTCTGTCAGATAATGCAGCACTTCGCCCAGAAAATTGTTGCAATTACAAATGTTTAGGCGCTCTCATGTTTATTTCTTTTTTTGTATTGGTATGACACAAAAAATTTGGAAAAAAACCCCGAAAATCTGAGACATTACACGCAAAACTCCAAAAATGGACTGGACAAAATTATTGGCACCTTCTCAAATTTGTAAGAAATAATTGCATTCCAAGTTTGTAATTTGTAATTAAACTCACCTGTGTCAATTAAAAGGTGCTGACAATATAGAAATCACACCGGCATTCAGTTAAAATGGTGAAAAATGTACTCAACCTTTCTGTTGTGTGTCTCTATGTGCCACATTAAACATGGAGAAGAGAAAGAGCAGTAAAGAATTGTCTGAGGATCTGGGAACAAAAATTGTGGAAAAGCATGAACACTCTTAAGGTTAGAAGTCTATCTCCACAGATCTTAATGTTCCTGTATCCACTGTGCGCAACATTGTCAAGAAGTTTATAGCCCATGGCACTGTAGCTAATCTCCCTGGATGTGGAGAAGAGAAAAAAATGGTCAAAGATGCAATAAAGGATTGTTCGAATAGTGGATAAAGAACCTTGATCAAGTTCCAGATAAATTCAAGCTGACCTTCAGGCACAGGGTGCAAATGTGTCAGCTCGCACTATAAGTTGCCATCTGAATGAAAAGGGACGCTATGGTAGGAGACCCAGGAGGACCCCACTGCTGACACAAACATAAAAAAGCTAGATTGGGGTTTGCCAAAACTTACCTGAGGAAGCCAAAATCATTTTGGGAGAATGTGCTCTGGACATACGAAACACAATTACAGCTTTTTGGTAAGGCCCATTATGCTACCGTTTTCAGAAAAAGAAATGAGGCCTTTAAAGAAAAGAATACAGTCCCTACAGCCAAACATGGTGGTGGTTCACTGATGTTTTGGGGTTGCTTTGCTGCTTCAGGCACTGGATGTCTTGACTGTGTGCATGGCATTATGAAATCTGAAGACTGCCAAAGAATTCTGTGGTGCTATTTTGAGCCCAGTTTCAAAAAGTTGGGTCTCCGTCAGAGGTCATGTGTCTTACAGCAGGACAATGACCCAAAGCGCACGTCAAAAAGCACCCAGAAATGGTTTAAGACAAAGAGCTGGAGAGTATTGAACTGGCCAGCAATGAGTCCAGTTCTCAATCCCATAGAGCAGCTGTGGAGAGATCTCAAAACAGCAGTTGAGAAAAGGAACCCTTCCAATCTGAGAGACCTGGAGCAGTTGGCAAAAGAAGAGGGGTCCAAAATTCCAGTAGAGAGGTGTAAGAAACTCATTGATGGTTACATGAAGTGATTTCAGGTTTTTTTTCCAAGGGGTGTGCTGACAAATATTAAATTGAGGGTGCCAATAATTTTGTCCAGTCCATTTTTGGATTTTTGCGTGGAATGTGTCAGATTTTACTTTTTTATGTCATACCAGTACAAACAAAAGAAATAAACATGAGAATGCCTAAAATTTGTAATTGCAGCAATTTTCTGAGTTAAAAAGCGCTCCACTTGTAATCTTGCCCTAAAACTTGCACTTATCTTGTTATTTCAAAACGTAATGAAACATTAAAAAATACGTCTTTGTGTTATTCTCAGACTAATCTTTTCTTTGAATGCATCATTCTATCTAGCATTTTTTTAAGACCAGATTACAACATTTGCGCCCAAGTGATAAGGGGTTTATTGCTGGGTTTTTTTTCGCTTGTCGGGCTTATCGCTCATAATACAAGTTGAAAGTAAATGCGATTGCTTGAGCACAATCACAATTTACGTTAGAATGATTACTGCGACTTCAGAGCTCTGGTTAACTGTTTCACAAAACATAAAATTTACACATAGCGCATCAAAAATACATTACAAAGTACAGTTACACTCATATAACACCATCTAATAAAAAAATATAAAAATATAATATTGCACAAAAAAAGTTAAAAAGGCTTAAAGAGATGAGGTCTCAGGTGTTAGAAAAAAATGGCAGGCAAAGGGCTTTAACATTGAGATACATACATATACATGTCTAAATATGTGTATGTATGTATATAGATGTGTCTATGTATGTGTACATATGTATTTATATGTGGATATATGTATTTACAGACATATATACACATATATTTCGAGACAAATCAGTAAAGAACTGAAAAAGAGTAGAAATATAGCACTCACAACATTTGGTTAGTAAATAATTGATCTTGGGGCAAAGGATGAAATATGGATTTAAAAATAAAACATTACTTTACTTCATAGGTTAAAAACAGAGGGTACAGAGTTTTTAAAATTTGCATACGCCTACTTTAACGGGGTAAATTAAAAAAATAATAACATGGAACAGAAACAAGAACTTCACGGCCTAAATGATGCCTAGATAAGAGGTAACCCTGCGAGGTAATAACTATAAAAAAATCAATAAGTTGATATGATATCTAAATTTACAGGAAGTGGTTGTCTGGCTATAATAATGGGTCAAATCATTGTTGAAAGTGCCCTGATATTGCAGCTCATAATAGAAAAACAGACATGTGGTATCTGCTAATCCTATATATTGATAAAAAATGATGCCTTTGGGTATGAGTCAGATATTGTGGTCTGTGTAAATATTGGGGACTGGATAACCAGAGAGCTATACCTTTAATTCCAAGGGGCCTATATCAGAGACCAGTATCCAATACCTATATCCTATGATTACTGATAATAGTACTGCTGAATACGAAAAAGCCCCAAGTTAATAACTGAGGACATAAGTATATGCTATCCAACAAATGGTGAGTGATGCCTCTAAATATGAGCAGTTGTTTCTCTCTGGAAATACCAGAGACATGTACCTGTTAATTACCTGTGATGAGACAATGATGTAGAGGCATTAGGGACATATACTAAATAGAGATAATAATGGAATCAAATGCTCCTATTCTCTATAGATATTAGTAACCAAGTGATGAGTAAGCAGTACCTTATGGTAGGAAACCTATAACTTTTAATACCTGAGACTATATCAGTGGTCCATATATCCAGTCTATACCAGTTGGTTACCAATGATACCACTAGTATAAAAATAAATGCATTGTATCAGAAGACATTATACAGGTCACCTCTAAATGTGAGTAATAGTATCTCTCTGGGAATACCAGAGACCTATACCTGTTAATACCAAGAACCTATACTTGTGATTACCACTACCAGTGATAAGGCAATGATATGAACTAAGTGATCCCTGAAAATGCCAGAGACCTATACCTTTAGGTACCTGTTAATTACAGATAATGGTGCGGGAATATAAAGTTAAAACACACATAGATAGTACAGACTGGCCAATCTGGTAGGCAATGCTATAAGTAATTTTCTCTCAGGAAATACCAGAGACCTATACCTGTTAGTTTACCAGTGATCATGAGAGATCAAGACTCCCATATATCTAGCATAGGTTAGCAATATCTAATGAAAAATGCTCTTAAGTTAGTGATTTTCTCTCTGGGAATACCAAAGACCTATACCTGTTAGTTTACCAATGATAAAGTATGAAAAGTCAAAGCTCATGTTAGGGAGCCATGAAGCCAAATTAGTGTTCCAAAAATGTAGGCTGGAGTACTCCAAACAACAAATTAAAGTTAAATATCTTTTAATACCGTAAGTTTAAAGGCCCTTTGATACAGCTACCATGGCGAAACACGTTAGTGGTGTCCCCTTCCCTCGCCCTCCTTCTTTTTAGCTAGCTATGCCTACTTTAAACTTATGTTATTAAAAGGTATTTAGTTTTAATTTGTTGTTTGGGGTACTCCAGACTACATTTTGGAACGCTAATTTATCTTCATGAGTCTTGACTTTCATACTTTATCATTGGTAAACTAACAGGTATAGGTCTCTGGTATTCCCAGAGAGAAAATCACTAACTTAGGAGCATTTTTCAATAGATATTGCTAACCTATGCTAGATATAGGGGAGTCTTGATCTCTCATATGTATGCTCTATCACTGGTAAACTAACAGGTATAGGTCTCTCGTATTTCCAGAGAGAAAATTACTTATAGCATTGCCAACCAGATTGGCCAGTTGGTTTTATTTTTATCTTAGGGTTTGGGCAGAAAAAGAGCTAAATGCCCTTTTAAGGGCAATGCCCATACAAATGCCATTTTTTTTATTCAGGGCAATGGGGAGCTTAGGTTTTTTTAGATAGGATTTTATTTGGTTGTGTGGGTGGTGTATTTTACTGTTGGGAGGTTGTTTGTATTATTTTTTACAAGTAAAAGAGCTGATTTATTTAGGGCAATGCCCAGCAAAAGGCCCTTTTAAGGGCTATTGGCATTTTAGTTTAGGCTAGGGTTTTTTTTATTTGTGTGTGTGTGGGGGGGTTATTTCTTTAGGGCTATTAGATTAGGTGTAATTAGTTTAAATATTTGATAATTTCTTTTTTATTTTGTGTAATTTAGTGTTTGTTTGTTTTTGTAATTTAGTTAATTGTATATCATTAATGTAATTTATTTAATTGTAGTGTAAGGTAAGGTGTTAGTGTAAGACAGGTTAGGTTTTATTTTACAGGTAAATTTGTATTTATTTTAGCTAGGTAGTTAGTAAAGAGTTAATAACTATTTACTAACTAGTCTACCTAGTTAAAATAAATACAAACTTAGCTATGAAATAAAAATAAACCTTAAGCTAGCTACAATGTAACTATTAGTTATATTTTAGCTAGCTTAGGGTTTATTGTATAGGTAAGTATTTAGTTTAAAATAGGAATTATTAAGTTAATGATAGTAATTTTTATTTAGATTTATTTTAATTATATTAAAGTTAGTGGGTGTTAGGGTTAGACTTAGGGTTAGGGGTTAATAACTTTAGTATAGTGGCGGCGATGTTGGGGGCGGCAAATTAGGGGTTAATAAGTGTAATCTATGTAGCGGCGATGTTAGGGCCGGCAGATTAGAGGTTAATATCTGTAATGTAGGTGGCGGCGACATTTGTGGCGGCAGATTAGGGGTTAATAAGTGTAATGTAGGTGGCAGCGATGTTAGAGGCAGCAGATTAGGGGTTAATAAGTGTAATGTAGGTGGCGGCGATGTCGGGGGCAGCAGATTAGGGGTGTTTAGACTCTGGGTTTATGTTAGGGTGTTAGGTGTAAACATAAATTTTGTTTCCCCATAGGAATCAATGGGGCTGCGTTATGGAGCTTTACGCTCCTTTATTGCAGGTGTTAGGCTTTTTTCTAGCCGGCTTTCCCCCAATTGATGTCTATGGGGAAATCGTGCACGAGCACATAAAACCAGCTCAAAGCAGCGCTGGTATTTGAGTGCGGTATGGAGCTCAATTTTGCTCAACACTGCGATATTGCCTGCTAACGCTGGGTTTTTGCAAACCTGTAATAGCAGCGCTATAGGGAGGTGAGCGGTGGAAATAACTTGCAAGTTAGTACCGAGCCGCTCTTACCGCAAAACTCGTAATCTAGCCGCAAATGTTGTGAGTGCTATATTTGTACTCTTTTTCAGTTCTTTACTTGTCTCGAATTATTGATCAGTAAAAGCACCATCTCCTGTGAGATATTTACTATTAAGTAACCACGTATATGGGAACGTTTAAATTAATTATAATTAAGTAGTGCCATTGGTATTTTATATATATATATATATATATATATATATATATATATATATATATATATATATATATATATATATATATATATATATATATATATATATATAAACACATGAATACATAGGAGGTCTCAGATTTACAGAATTTTGAGTTACCACTACTTTAGTCTTTCTGGTTTCAGTTTTGATCTTCCATCATAGGTCATAGGACTACTATGCTGGGACAGGGATTCAGATAGGGCTGCTATGCAGGAACAGAGTCTCGACTAGGGCTACTATGTTGGAGCAAGGCCTCAATTAGGGCTACTATGCTGGGAAAGGGCCTCAGTTATGACTACTGTGTTGAGGCAGGGTCTCAGTCAGGGCTACTATACTTGGACCGGATCTCAGTTAGGGCTACTATGCTGGGACAGGGTCTCAGTTAGGGCTACTATGCAGGGACAGGGTCTCAGGACTACAGTGTTGGGGAGTCGTCTTTGTTAAGACTACTGTGTTGGGTCAGGGCCTCAGAGCTGCTTTTCTGGAACAGAGACATGTTAATGGTTACTTGCTCTGGGATAGGGTTACAGTTAATTGCAGTAAGGGACATGGATCAACATACGTTAGGGTTTAACAGTGTTAGGGTTATTGTATCAGCAGCAATTTGGGTTTGATTAGGTTGGAAGTGAATGGGGTATAAAGTTATTTGTCGTGTGAAGTTAACGCAGTATGATTATTATTTTGATCATAATCAGCATGGAGGGTTTTTTATACTTAAATACTGGCCTAAGACCATACACTAGCTTCTAAGACAGCTGGTTGCTATTACCTGGAAGCTGCAGTAGTTATTGAGCTGCTAGTGATAGGTAAAGTTAAGAGAGTATTGAGAATGTGAGCTATCTCTGCATTTTACTTAGTTTTAGTGGATGAATAACATTGAAAAAAAGAAAACTAATATCCCATTATCTGATAATAACATAGTTCTATGGGAATGGTAAAGAGAACTCATGAAGAGACCAATCCTACCTAAGTCCCTCCAAAGGGAATCCCAGACCAGTGTATAAGATGATACCACGGACCTATAGGATGGAAAAAGGAATTCTCAAAAAAAATAATAATGATTATTAATATGCAACCCATATTATACAACTAAAATGTCATAATAACTGTGATTAAAACAAGGAAAAAGTACTCTTTCAGTTGCAGCTTCACAAAACAGACATGGGGCAAATAAATATGAAAAAATGAATTGAAACAATATTGTGATATAACTAAATATTATTTAAAAGATTTTAACAACAATTACTCACTCACTAGCCTTTACTTGCTATTAAAGCCCTGAGGATTTTTTTCCATTGTGCACCAAAGAATTTTCTCTGCCTATTCTCTTATTTCAAGGAATTCAGTGCACCACTTTAACCAAGCAGACCTGCTCAATTAAAGAAACAGCTTGTATTGTAGGCCGAAATTGTATTTACACTAATTGAACAGTCGTACACAGTTTAGCAAGGAATGAAGAGTGGTTATACTTAATATAATTTTGGGTAAACCTTAACCAAAAAGCTAAATATATAAAGGATGCCTCGCGAAACTGGTGGTACAAGCGATTTTCTAATTTTAACCCTCTTTGCTTATGAAAATGGGTGTCTTTCCAATGCAGTACTGCCGGCGCCTTTTGAGGTTTGTGGGGGACAATAATAAATGGGAGTGCATAACTTGCCATAGTACTCCCTAGAGCTGTCACTCCTAAAGATCAATGAGACACTTAAAGGGACATGTAAACTTTCATGGTTCAGATAATGTGTATAATTTTGAGAGACTTTTTAATTGACTTTTATTATCAAATCTACTTTGTTGGCTCACTAGATGCGTTCAGCTAACTTTCAGTAGTGCATTACTGCAAGGCTTAAACAGATAGTTATATGCAATCAATAGTGCAATATTAAAATGCTTTAAGACACTTGGAACATTTTCTATTCGCACTTATCCCTTTAATAAACGTATGCTAACATATTACAGGTGGAGTGCTATTGATTGCGCAGGGTGCATTATCAATATTGCAGACCATCAGAATAGCGCATAATCTGGTATTACAAGGCAGTGATAAAACTGAATTACCAGTTTAGCGCAGTCGTCATCTCTTTAGTGTGATAGACCTGAAGTAAAGTGTTAGGGCTAGAATAAAAGTATAATAAAATACATGTAAAACGATTAAGGAAGCAAGCGAGTTATAAAAATGTAACAGGACTATTAGCAGTCTCAAGATAAGCTAGATCTTTATTTATTACGATTTTCCTACCACCTTCCTAACATTAGATTGATCCTTGAGGGTAGGCAGGCCGGAGAGGCCGAACAGCAAAGGCTAGAGCCCTAACCTGACCATCATTTGCTCCAAGGATCCCATAAATCTATCAATAACTGCTCACAGAAGGAGCAACCTGTGAGGATGGAGTCGTGATAGCACTCAAGCCATAACTAATTCAGAAGGCGTAGGCACAAACATCGCGAAAACCTCCATTGCTGTTAGTGACGTCAATAACCCTGAGGAAAACAGAGGCCTACTCCGGCGTACTGGACAGCATTGACAGCCGTTACACAGATGGAACGCATCTCCTTACTTTTAGAAGACTTGTCTATCCGTCTGGACCAGCATTATGCGACCTGCATAGACACGCTGCACAACAGAGCCAATTCATCATTGGACGTATCCCTCCAGTGGCTTCACATGATCCTGACATTGATGCCTTTGCTGCCTGGGGCGGTTCAGTGGGGCCCCGGTATCGCCCCTCGGCGGCGGGCATCTCACACTCTCAGAGCGTTCAACGGAGGGAGTCTACACCTGACGAAACTGACATAGAGGAGACGGAAGTAGCCGCTAACATTTCTCACCCTGTCAGTCCGTTGGTGAATCTAAGGAACACTGAAGCTGCTCAAGCGTTTGGGGACGCACATTTACTAGAACAACTGCACAGTCCACCCAGCCTGGCTATGCTGTCCTATGGTGATCATCTCACTATAATGAAGATTGAGGGAGATCTTAGCCCCAGATGTCTTCGGTCCTCTGCAGGCATATCTGTTTTTGCATGGGCTACGAAGGAGACATGCCTCCAGCTCTCTTCAAGGTTATTTACATCTATAGTTAGATCCAGTGTGGGGTAGTATGGCTCATAAATGTGGAGCTACTCCAGGACTCTAAATGTTATTCAGTTATCAGAAACCTATGTTGCTAAGGTGCCCTGTTTACATAATTTAACGTCGATTTAAATCTAGTATTACATTGTTTAACCTAATAGCCACTTCTACTGTTTAGACCACTAGTTACTGTCCTTCCCTATCTAACATCTTTTGCAAATGGATATTATATTGATTAAGCAAATAGGGTCTACCCTTTTACAAAATCCTAAATTCAATATACGGGCTATTAATCTTAATTTCTTTTATAGCTAAATATATCAGACTGTCCTCAACATCACACATAGCTATATCACATTTATTCTTGAGTAAGCTAGTGCCATTATGCAGATGTGCATCACTAACCCCAAGATACAAAATACGCTGTTTAATACTAAGTTGTACACTACACACATAAGTAAGGAGTTTATTTCTGAGGATGGCTATATTAATCTGCCTAATGTACAAATTTAGGCCTGTTGCCAGTATTTTCTTTTAGAAACTGTCTCCTAATACCATTTACCTGAGCTATGGTACCAGATTAGTTTTTGCTACCTGTAAACTACCAAACGCCACTCCCATGTTTATTATTGTTGCATTGTTTATAGTTGAAATGTGAAAATCTAATGAAAATGTATTTCTAGACATACCCTATTTTAAAGGGGCATCTTGGTAGATGGGAAAATATTCCATGATCATTCATACTACTGATATGGATCTATTACTATCTTAAATATAACCCATGTCCTCCATGTAGTATTATCAACACCTGAGTTTCCCTACACTAGCGCTGGAGCTTACTAATTACAACCAGTCTTGATGTACATTACACGTTGTGCGGGGACATCCTAGATATTGCTCCACATAGTTAATTCTGAGCTCCTCTTTATAATCCATGTTTCCCATGTAGCATTCTACATACCAGAGTAAATTTTTACTAGAACTGGAACTTATTATTTGCAACTAGTTTGGATGTATTTTGCACATTGTGTAGTGACTTCCTAGATATTGCTCCACAGGTGACAGAATCTACCTCCCCCCCCCCCACCCCATCACATTATTCGCCCATTATGGAACTGTGAGTACCTATTTCGAGATTAGACTTAGGGTGAGTTTATTTTTTTAGATTAGGGATTTTTTTATGAGCACCAAAAGAGTTGATTGCCCTTTTAAGGGCAATGCCCATACAAAATACAAATGGGTAGCTTAGGTTTTTTAAACTTAGGTTTTTTTTATTTTGGAGGGTTGTGTGGGTGGGGGGGGGTTTACTTTTAGGGGGTACTTTGTAATTTTTTTTTAGGTAAAAGAGCTGTTTAATTTAGGGCAATGCCCTACAAAAGGCCCTTTTAGTTTATTGTTAGATTAGGGGGTGTTTTTATTTTTTTTGGGGGAGGGGGGTATTTTTATAGGGGTATTAGATAAGGTTTAATGGGTTTTTTTTTATAGTTTTTTTTCCCAGTAATTTTAAATAGACTGCCCTCTGGGCAGGCTTATCACCTAGTGTTTGTGTGTATGCATGTATATATATATATATAATTAATAAGATCCATTTATTCAATGTATCGTATGCCTCTAAATTATAGATACAATCCATGAGTTAAAAATACCAAACATCACAAATCAAGGTAAAAGTGAAATAAATGTGATAACACAATCAAAGACGTGAAGAAAACAACAACAAAATAAAAAATAAAATAAAATTAAAGTTCATATAAGGATATGCGTGTTCTTGCTGGGAATCTTCTGCTTCTTTGTGTCTTTAGAAATTCTCAGAGAAAAGGAAAAGAAATTGCAACATAGTGTAACTCTGTAACACTATCCAGGATATGTATCAAGCTTGTGAACAAATGACTACTCACATGGGTTGGAGCTTATGCCTAAGCTCAAGGAAATGCGCACGCCCACTTTATACTGGTGGGTAAACAGTACTCTCACGGCAATACAGTATAAAATCATTTATTAAAATGTAATAAAAAGCATCACAAATGCTTACAATACACCATTCACAGAGGTTAATAGAGCAGCAAATTCTTATTATTGCTCACAAAAGCAAACTCCCATAAAGGATGCAAGTGGATTCGGGCAGCAGAAACTTAACCGCTAAACCGTCCAACCTGATCACAGGTTTGAGTTACTCCTCCTTCCGGTGTATGGGCAAGTGTAAAGACGCGCTGGAGAGCTATTAGTTCCGACGATCGTTTCGCTATGTAAGTTTTTTCAAGGAAATGATGTGCGCATGTCCGTATGGCCTTTTGTACCATCAATTGTTCTTAAAACGGATATCCGGAATCTTCTCCTCCATTTTGGAAAAGGGCATCAATGCCCTATAGTTCTCAAGTCTTTATACGTTCAGCTTCTATATATAGTGTCCATATCTATTTAAATCCGTTGAGGAAATAACTTGTGTATATATATAATGAGGTGTAAGTGAGATAAGTAGAGCGCTGGAAACAGTGATTCCAAACACCTCACAGTAAATAAGTCCTTCAGACTAATTTTGTGTTATACAAAAAAGAGGGGTGGGGCGTGAGGGCGCTAGTGAAAGCTTAAGAAATCTAAATGGTGAATATTTAACACAGTATGTGTCTATGTATTCAGTGTCTGCTCAAATAATTGCTTTAAATATATAAAACTAAAATTTCAGTGTTTGTTTATATAAATGCTGTGTAATAGTTTGTGTATTTTTTAACGTTTTAGGATATATTATGACCATATATCATAATTTATAATAATTTAAATAAAGTGCACTGTGTGACAAATTTTCTGCAACCAAAAATTCTTTGATTTTTAATATACACTGCTATATAGAATCAATATTTCTCTTGAAAATTTCATACGTTTTAAACTTGGTTTTAACTTACAAATTCTAAGTATACCGATGTTCAAATATATATCTTCATTCAAATACTATATAGGTATTTCTCTTTTGTACAAATATATGCCAAAAGAACAACAAAAGAGGAGATTAAATGTTAATAAAAGTTATTTATTATAACAATATAAAAATCGAATTAAATAAAAGGGACGTCTCCCCAAAATTAAAAAATTAAAATAAAAACAGTATCTGTTAGCAGTAGATTCTGAATTCCTAATAATTTCTGCAACTCTATATAAACAAGGGAGTCTTTGCAATCAGGTTTCTAAGGATTTCCCATTGCCGTATTTTCTTAACAGAAATGTTTCTTATTATGGCAATTTAAAGTTGTACAAAGTTAGTAAGGTTTTGCAGTATGCAGTCCCAGACTTAGCGGTTCAAAGTGAGGTTAGATGAATATTGTGATACTTAGCGTATGAGTTACCTTCTCCCTTACAGCCGGTTTATTCACTGCTGTTTTCCTCGATGCGACTGTAAACTCAGACCCGCCGCATGTAGTCGGCGTCTGACGTCACTGTCTGGTCTTTGATATGTAGACACCTTTTTGCAAAAACACGTAAAAGAGCTAAAATCTTATCTCAAAGACTCAACTCAGGTCCTTAATTTATTAAAAAACATTAAATGGAAAAATAATATGATTTTAGCCACTTTCGATGTCACTTCATTGTATACTATTATTAATCACTCCAAAGGCATACAAGCAGTTGATTCCTTCTTAAAATCAGATTCCAATATGACAGACCAACAAAGAACCTTTATTCTAAAAAGCATTAGATACATTCTAGAAAATAATTATTTTTCCTTCAATCAAAAATTTTTCTTACAAACAGAAGGTACGGCTATGGGCACAAGGTTTGCGCCTAGCTATGCCAACCTCTTCATGGGTTCCTGGGAAAATGACTGCATACTGCAAAACCTTACTAACTTTGTACAACTTTAAATTGCCATAATAAGAAACATTTCTGTTAAGAAAATACGGCAATGGGAAATCCTTAGAAACCTGATTGCAAAGACTCCCTTGTTTATATAGAGTTGCAGAAATTATTAGGAATTCAGAATCTACTGCTAACAGATACTGTTTTTATTTTAATTTTTTAATTTTGGGGAGACGTCCCTTTTATTTAATTCGATTTTTATATTGTTATAATAAATAACTTTTATTAACATTTAATCTCCTCTTTTGTTGTTCTTTTGGCATATATTTGTACAAAAGAGAAATACCTATATAGTATTTGAATGAAGATATATATTTGAACATCGGTATACTTAGAATTTGTAAGTTAAAACCAAGTTTAAAACGTATGAAATTTTCAAGAGAAATATTGATTCTATATAGCAGTGTATATTAAAAATCAAAGAATTTTTGGTTGCAGAAAATTTGTCACACAGTGCACTTTATTTAAATTATTATAAATTATGATATATGGTCATAATATATCCTAAAACGTTAAAAAATACACAAACTATTACACAGCATTTATATAAACAAACACTGAAATTTTAGTTTTATATATTTAAAGCAATTATTTGAGCAGACACTGAATACATAGACACATACTGTGTTAAATATTCACCATTTAGATTTCTTAAGCTTTCACTAGCGCCCTCACGCCCCACCCCTCTTTTTTATATATATAATGAGCTTTAATGCTGTTCTCAAACACATGTTTTAAAGGTGTTATTACATTACGGTAATAATATTTTGTGAGCAATAATAAGAATTTGCTGCTCTATTAACCTCTGTGAATGGTGTATTGTAAGCATTTGTGACGCTTTTTATTACATTTTAATAAATGATTTTATACTGTATTGCCGTGAGAGTACTGTTTACCCACCAGTATAAAGTGGGCGTGCGCATTTCCTTGAGCTTAGGCATAAGCTCCAACCCATGTGAGTAGTCATTTGTTCACAAGCTTGATACATATCCTGGATAGTGTTACAGAGTTACACTATGTTGCAATTTCTTTTCATTTTCTCTGAGAATTTCTAAAGACACAAAGAAGCAGAAGATTCCCAACAAGAACACGCATATCCTTATATGAACTTTAATTTTATTTTTTATTTTGTTATTTTGTTGTTTTCTTCACGATCTTTGATTGTGGTATCACATTTATTTCACTCATAGATACAATCCAGTTTTAAATATATTATATATTTTTTCTTCATTATAACACTAAAGTAGAAGATCTGTGAAACCATTGTGATCATCAATGATGTCATCAATTTAGTTGTCAAATAAATTGGGTCCTGTAATGACAGTACTCCAGTGGAAGAAAAACACAACATATATTAAGCATTAAAATGAGGACATCATATATGATATATTAATAGTTACAACAAGTTTTAAGCACAATACACCAAACTAAACAATATAGTTATCTTTTAAAGTAAATATATTGCTGTAAATTAAGAATTAATAATTGGTATGTTATAAAAAGGGAATGTGAAAAAATTATGTGTTTGGATACCCTATACTAGCTTCACTATGCAGCTAACAGGAATACGTAGATGAGTTCTAAAAAAACTGAAACAGCTGTCTACATGTGATTTCTCTTGCTGTAAATAATTTGAAAGACCACAGTATAAGAATGTATCAGTTAACAAACCATTTATTGCATACTTTAAAACATAATGTTATCACAGTAGGCAGAAATGACGATCTTATGCATATTATACTCCTACTTAGATGAGCTCAGAACTTCATCAGTGATTGGAGATCAGCAAAAAGAAAGCAAAGGGAAAAGGAAGCAATCAGAATGTCCTAGATTTCCCCTCTAGGTAGACATTCTATGTGAACTGGCATTTAGGTGGGATCGCTTATAACTCTCTGACTGCAATATTGCTTTGCTAATGGAATGACCCAACGTTGCTTACTAACTCTCAAGCATCATATTTACCAGTCTGCCTTGCTTGGCTTTTCTTTTGCTTGACAGCGTTTTACTTTCAATCTTTTTTTCAATTTGCATGTGAAGAATGATGCAGCAATATGAACTCGTGAATTGAATCACTTTGGAGTTTTGTAGGGAGTTATACTGTGTTATCAGAATTTGTTTCTTGATGGTGTCATATTTTAAATCTAACCATTTATCCACAGGTATATTTTTGTGGTTAAATAAATAATTCTGCTGATTTGCAACTGTTTATTGTTGTGTTGTGCCTTTCA
>NC_069501.1:1121967322-1122082322 GCF_027579735.1 Bombina bombina | reverse complement strand
AGAGAATTGTGGGTAAGATATGCAAATTAGGTATGCAAATTCTCAGTTTTTTTGCTTCAAAATACTGTTTTAACACAGCGATCCTTTTAAACAGGAATATATACATACATATATACATACATACTCTTCTTGATTTACCCTGTGAATGACATTACACAGAGCTATAACTTATTACACACAGCTAAGTCCTCAACTTTAAGCTTCAAGTGTTAAAGTTATTAGTGCTCTGTGCTCAATTTAATGTCAGAGTATTAATTGCTATAGTAAATGTATACTAATTTATATCAGGAGGCTTTCAAAATATGTTTTCACTTCCCAGTTCAATTTCATGTGAGATTAGATATAGACTATTTTAACTAAGGGCACCCATCAATCTCAGTTAAATATGTCTGCCTAGGGATGTACTTGAAAGTGTGACATAAACTTAAAAAGGACAAGCAGTGAAAAAAAATAATATTTTATTGGTAACTGAGAATAACAAAGACAAAATCATTTCATAGAAGTAACACAACTGCTACACATTGTGCATGTGTGTGTGTATGTGTGAGAGAGAATGTGTCTCAGTGAGTGTCATTATATCTAATCCATAGAACAATTATTTGGCTCTACTGTGTATATATTTTCAAATTTCTCTTAACTATCAGTAAAAATTCAGTTAATTTCCCTCCTGGATGTTAGACACGTGCTCGGGCAAAAAATTTTTTATCTGAAAGATTCTGTTCAGATTTTTGGTGAGAATTTCGATTTGTCAGAATATTCAGGAAATAATTTAAAGGGACAATCAAGTCCAAAAAAAACTTTCATGTTTCAAATAGGGCGTGTAATTTTAAACAACTTTCCAATTTACTTGTATCACCAATTTTGCTTTGTTCTATTGGTATTCTTAGTTGAAAGCTAAACCTAGGAAGTCTCATATGATAATTTTTAAGCCCTTGAAGGCCGCCTCTTATCACATGCTTTTGTATTTGCTTTTCACAACAGGGGAAAGCTAGTTCAGGTAAATCATATAGATAACAGTGTGATCACGCCCGTGGATTGTGGCAGACACTGCATTAATTGGCTAAAATGAAAGTCAATAGATAATAAATAAAATGTCATGTGATCAGGGGGCTGTCAGAAGATGCTTAGATACAAGGTAATCACAGAGGTAAAAAGTATATTAATATAACTGTGTTGGTTATGCAAAACTGGGGAATTGGTAATAAAGGGATTATCTATCTTTTAAAACAACATCATTTCTGGTGTTGATTGTCCCTTTAATTTACAATTAAATTCATTCAGTAACATTATGGCCAATGGGAAGCCCAGAGTACATTCATTTTAACAAAAAAATTACAATGCTTCAAAAATGCACTTGTCTGGTCGTCCAGTACAAGTACAAAATGAGACTGGGCAGGGAGGGCACAGCTATTTTTTTCCTGTTATTAATGCTTTTACAAATATATTTAAATTATATTACCCGCGCGCAGGCAGTAACTGTTTGCTGCATATTGGCAGAAGGGTAGTGGTGGGTGGTGCAGCGCGACCTTGCAGTATGCAAGAGCTGTGTTAACTGGGAGACACCACTTCTGAACTTCTAAGCCCCTTCTATTTGGATTGAAAGGCCACAATATGTTAGTTAGAGGGTCGAGGTGGGATTACTGCTTGCCAGAAAAATATTGGAGAGCTGCATTTGTTATATTGGAAATGGCTCTTTTCTATTGGAAATGGCTCTTTTCTCACATGAGCTCTTATGGACAACAAAAGCAAAAAGACAAAAAAGCCCTAAGACGTAGGATATTAGTATATACCATATATGAGTATATACCGTACCATTCTTTGCTAAATTACCAGAGGCTAGAGCCCACTCGGAATCCTTGAGGCAGTATGTTAGGAGGAAGCTCCAGGTGGGTTCTTGTCATGCCGCTCCGTCTTGCTGGCGGCTTTGCACTCTCCTCTCAAAGCCGTTGCGGCAGTTGTTGTGGTAATGACATCATTGCTGCATGCCACTTCTAGCCTCTGATGCCGCTCACCTGTTTGCTGTCCTTGGCACGAACCTGCGCCTATGTATGTACCCCTCACTTTATTCACCTTGCCCAAGTATAGGTGTTACTTTGTGTGCTCCTGGGTGCTTATTTTCTGCCTGAACTGCTGATTGCTTTATTGTTGCTGAACTCTGCCTGTCTCTGACCATTCTATTGATCAACCCCTGAACTGCTGATTGCCTTATTGATGCTGAATTCTGCCTGTCTCAAAACATTCTAGTGCTTCACCCCTGAACTGCCGCATGCCACTTCTAGCCTCTGATGCTGTTCACTTGTTTGCTGTCTTTGGCACGAACCTGCGCCTATGTATGTACCCCTCACTTTATTCACCTTGCCCAAGTATAGGTGTTACTTTGTGTGCTCCTGGGTGCTTATTTTCTGCCTGAACTGCTGATTGCCTTACTGATGCTGAACTCTGTCTGTCTCAAAACATTCTAGTGATTCACCCCTGAACTGCTGATTGCCTTATTGTTGCCAAACTCTGCTTCTCTCTGACCTCTCTACTGTTTTACCCCTGTACTGCTGGTGCTCTGGATTGCTTTGTTGTTACCAAACTCTGCTTGCCTGACTATTCTCCACTTATCCCATGTAGTGATGTGAAGGGTGACCCTCTCTACTGTAAGTACTGCTTACCTAATTTATTTATCTGCTCTCTTGTTCTGGGATATTTCCTTATGCTTCCACTTGATGCCAGGATAAGAAGACTACTGGCCAAGTTAGGTCTAATAGGAAAATATCCCACAGGCATTACAGTTCTAGCCTCTGGAAATGTAGTAAATAATGTTACAGTATATAGTAATAACTATATATATATTACTAGTAATAGCAGAAGAAAAACTTTAATGGTGCAAGTAGCACAAACCTTAGTACTAGGGGCTTAAACGTGTCCTCCAAAGGGATAATTAAACCTTTATGACTATTGTGCTCCTGGGACATATCAAGGAGCAAAAACCTCAACTCAAAAACATTTTCAACCAAGAAGTCATAAGAACAGTATGATACATTTTGTCTAAGCTACAGAAGGAAGGAAAACCACTTCTGCCCAGTGAAGCATCAAACAGGAGATTTGGAGAAGAAATTGAAAAATGATCCTAGAGTCTGCAAAGCCAATTGATACATAATGATACATAAAATGCTCTCCTAAGGTAGGAAAGACTCAATGTGACTCAAAAATGCTAATATTTAAACATTTCAGCAAACATATTGTGTGTGCAGCAAATTGTACTAAATGTGGCTTGCCGACATCATGATTGATGGAAATTGAGCATTCCAAAGACCCAGTGATTCTATAGCCAAAACCAGAAACTTTACCAACCACCGATAGGAACTTTCCTATGTAGGTCACAGCAATGATTTTTTTTTGCTGCTCTTGATGAGCAGGATGGAGATGACCCCTTCAGTAAAAGCTTTTCAAATTAACTTATTGAGCAATAACACCATCAATGCAACAATCTCCATTTTCCAGAAACATTTTGCAGGATTTTTGGACTTAATACAATTCTACACCTTATACCCAGTGGTCTAATAAGTTTTTGCTTCTGTCGCACTGGAAAATCTGCTTCCACCAAACCCTTCTGCCCCCCATCATTTCAACTCATATTTTCCCATACATTTCTCACAACTGGAGATCAGGGGCACATGGAGGTGTCATGCACCTCCAATTGACAACCAGAGATAATTTATTTGTAATAGGATATTAAAAATTATATAAACATATACTTGGGCATCTGCAGAATTTTGTCTGAGGGGGTATTAAAATCCCCTGGGCATAATAATATAAACGGGAAGGTACAGCACATTTGCTTGTTGTACACATGATGCACATCATTGTAAAACTGGTTGCCTGGTGGCATCAAAGAGTAAAACAAAAATGTACCAATATAAAGGTCCCAATTCCAAAAGCCACTCACCTAGAATATGAGTTTTGCGTTAACAGGGGTGCGGTGCTAATGCTTAGTTTATGCTCACCGCTCACCTACAAACAACGCTGGTATTACAGGTTTTTTTTTCAACCCGGCGTTAGCCTCTAAAAAGTGAGCGAAGAGCAAAATTTAGCTCCACATCTCACCTCAATACCAGCGCTGCTTACGGTAGCGGTGAGCTGGCTGAACGTGCTCGTACACGATTTCCCCATTGGAAACAATGGGGCAGAATCGGCTGTAAAAAATCCTAACACCTGCAAAAAAGCAGCGTTCAGCTCCTAACGCAGCCCCATTGATTCCTATGGGGAAAGACAATTTATGTCTACACCTAACACCCTAACATGAACCCTGAGTCTAAACACCCCTAATGTTACACTTATTAACCCCTAATCTGCCACCCCCAACATCGCCGACACCTGCATTTTATTATTAACCCCTAATCTGCCGCTCCGGACACCGCCGCCATCTACATTATACTTATGAACCCCTAATCTGCTGCCCCCAACATCGCTGAACCCTACATTATCCCTATAAACCCCTAATCTGCTGCCCCCAACATCGCCGCCACCTACATTATAGTTATTAACCCCTAATCTGCCCCCTCAACGTCGCCGCAACCTAACTACATTTATTAAACCCTAATCTGCCATTGCCAACGTCGCCACCACTATAATAAAGTTATTAACCCCTAAAGCTAAGTCTAACCCTAACACCCCCTAACTTAAATATAATTTAAATAAATCTAAATAAAATAACTACAATTAAATAAATTATTCCTATTTAAAACTAAATACTTAACTATAAAATAAACCATAAGCTAGCTACAATATAACTAATAGTTACATTGTAGCTAGCTTAGGGTTTATTTTTATTTTACAGGCAACTTTGTATTTATTTTAACTAGGTAAAATAGTTATTAAATAGTTATTAACTTCCTAGTTAAAATAAAAACAAATTTACCTGTAAAATAAACCCTAACCTAAATTACAATTACACCTAACACTAAACTATAATTAAAATAATTTCCTAAATTAACTACAATTAACTACAATTACATTAAATAAACTAAAGTATGAAAAAAAACACTAAATTACAGAAAATAATAAAATAATTACAAGAATTTTAAACTAATTACACCTAATTACACCTAATCTAATCCCCCTAATAAAATAAAAAAGCCCCCCCAAATAATAAAAATCTCTACCCTATACTAAATTACAAATAGCCCTTAAAAGGGCTTTTTTGCGGGGCATTGCCCCAAAGTAATCAGCTCTTTTACCTGTAAAAAAAATTACAATTCCCCCACCCAACATTAAAACCCACCACCCACACACCCAACCCTACTATAAAACCCACCCAATCCCCCCTTAATAAAACCTAACACTAACCCCTTGAAGATCACCCTACCTTGAGACGTCTTCACCCAGCCGGGCACAAGTGGTCCTCAAGAGGGGCAGAAGTCTTCATCCGATCTGGGAAGAAGAGGACCTCCAGACGGACAGAAGTCTTCATCCATCCGGAGCGGGTCCATCTTCAAGCCAGCCGACGCGGAGCATCCTCTCCTTCCGACGAATCCCGACAAATGAAGGTTCCTTTAAATGACATCATCCAAGATGGCATCCCTTGAATTCCGATTGGCTGATAGGATTCTATCAGCCAATCGGAATTAAGGTAGTTAAAATCCTATTGGCTGATCCAATCAGCCAATAGAATTGAGCTTGCATTCTATTGGCTGATTGGAACAGCCAATAGAATGTGAGCTCAATCCTATTGGCTGATTGTAGTTAATTTAGGTAATTTATTTAATTATAGTGTTGTGTTAGGTGTAACTGTAATTTAGGTTAGGGTTTATTTTACAGGTAAATTTGTTTTTATTTTAACTAGGAAGTTATTAAATAGTTAATAACTATTTAATAACTATTGCACCTAGTTAAAATAAATACAAAGTTGCCTGTAAAATAAAAATAAACCCTAAGCTAGTTACAATGTAACTATTAGTTATATTGTAGCTATCTTAGGGTTTATTTTATAGGTAAGTATTTAGTTTTAAATAGGAATTATTTATTTAATTGTAGTAATTCTATTTAGTTTTATTCAAATTATATTTAAGTTAGGGGGGTTAGGGGTTAATATGTTTATTATAGTGGTGGCGATGTTGGGGGCAGCAGATTAGGGGTTAATAAATGTAGGTAGGTGTTGACGATGTTAGGGACGGCAGATTAGGTGTTAATAAAATTTAACTAGTGTTCGCGAGGCGGGAGTGCGGCGGTTTAGGGGTTAATATATTTATTGAAGTGGCGGCGATGTCCGGTCGGAAGATTAGGGGTTAAAAACTTTAGTTAACTGTTTGTGATGTTGGGGGGCCTCGGTTTAGGGGTTAATAGGTAGTTTATAGGTGTTAGTGTACTTTTTAACACTTTAGTTAAGAGTTTTATGTTACGGCGTTGGCCCATAAAACTCTTAACTACTGACTTTTAAATGCGGTATGCTCGAGTTGCGGAAAAAAAGTGAGCACTACACCTGTACCTGCAAGACTCAGCGTTAGGATAATCCCATTAAAAAGATAGGATACGCAATTGACGTAAAGGGATTTGCAGTATTGCAGTCGCGGAAAAAAAGTGAGCAGTACACCTGTACCTGCAAGACTTGTAATACCAGTGGGCGTTAAAAAGCAGCGTTGGGACCTCTTAACGCTGCTTTTTAAGGCTAATGCAAGACTCGTAATCTAGGCGACTCTTTATTTGCATGATAAATAGACAAATAATATTTGCTGGAAAACCCCAGGAATATGCAAGTAATATGTCTAAAGTATACATAGTTATGCAAACAGGGAAGTTTTGTTTTTAAATACGGTTCTTGCAAAAAAAGTAAAAAAAACAAACAAACCCAAATATACATATATTACAAAGTATTTTACTTTTGTAACTATTGTCTATACTTTTAACAGCACTTTTTTAGTCTTCTGTATTATGTATCAATGTATTGGGTTCTGTTATTTATAATACTCCCACAGGAAGTAATCTTAAAAACTGGAACCAAAAGCTGAGGTAGGATGTTAATAATTACTGGATTAACACCATGGGTATGACCTTGGACGTAACCCAGTGGGCAATCTTGATGTTGCAATGCAAAGTTTAGGTGGAAAGCACCATGAAATAGGTGCAGCTGTGAAGTAGGCAACAGATTGCTGCAGAATGATGCACACAGTGAGGAGGGTAGTCAGACAGACCAGAGGTCATTCTTCAAGGAATCAGTCCAAGAGAAACAGAGTAATTCTTCTTTAATCCAAAAGATTAAACAGTTAAGATCAAAGCCAAGTATTGGTAGGATAAATTAGGCAGATGTCCAGAAGGAAAGAGAATGGACAAGGGCACAGTGAGAATTCAATTACAAGAAATCCAAGTAAATGAGAACAAACACAGTTGGCAAGCCAGTCTATATATTGGTGCCTGAATGGCAGCATTGGTAAAATTTAAGGCAAAAAATATGCTCAAAATAGTCACTTTAAGAATGATCCGCTATGACCAATTGTGATGCCAAAACATATATCATTTCAGAGATTGAAGTGATAGTTGAGAGGAAAGACCATGTCTTGAGAGAGAACTAAAATTAATAAAAAACACGGTGCCAACTTAAATAGTATGACACCATCTTTGTTACAACGGATATGTTATAACATATTTGTCCAACCTAAAGCACAAAGTCGCAAAGTAGCCTTCCAGAGTCTTTTATCACACTCTGCATTTGCCAATCAAACACCACACCTCTTCCTCTCCATTTGTGCAACCCACCGTGTGCCTAATCTCTACAAATACATTATCCCTGTCACCTCAGAGTAGATCCAATATATATGTTTTGAGACGGAATTTATAAAGAAGTTTGTAGCACTTTTCTTGCTTTAAAATTTATATTTTTTAATTATAGAAATATTTTTTTTTCTCTTTCATTAATGTAATTTCTAAATAAATAAATAAAATACACCAAACCCTTTTTTTTATTTTTAAAGAGAAAATAAAGAAATCAAATTTGAAAAGAATGGATGGTGCTGTGTTACCATAGGGTATAATTTTAAACCGAACATTAAAGGGACACTGAACCCAAATGTTTTCTTTCATGATTCAGATAGAGCTTGCAATTTAAAGTAACTTTCTATTTTACTCCTATTATCAATTTTTATTCATTCTCTTGCTATCTTTCTTTGAAAAAGAAAGCACCTAAGCTAAGGAGCCAGACAATATTTGATTCAGCACTTGTTTATTGGTGGGTGAATTTTTTCACCAATCAGCAAGAACAACCCAAGTTGTTCACCAAAAATGGGCCGGCATCTAAACTTACATTATTGCTTTTCAAATAAAGATACCAAGAGAATGAAGAACATTTGATAATAGGAGTACATTCGAAAGTTGCTTAAAATTGCATGCTCTATCTGAATCACAAAAGAAAAAATTTGGGTTCAGTGTCCCTTTAAGCAACCAACATGGCAAATGCCTGTTCTAAAGCATATTTTTTTACTTAAAGCTGTTTAAAACAACAAAATGTACCTTTAAAGCATGAGAAATATTAAACGGGATATAATACTGATGTATTTTTGCTTATTATCTGTTATTCTTTGCTTTTAACATATTACTAATATTTTTTTTTTCTGAACTTCTTTATTTCTCTTCATTGCTGTGTTTCTTATGCACAATAATCACATTACATTTTTTGATATGAAAAAACTGTACCAGTCTATTAGACTACGCAGGAGCATTTTTTAATAGATTAACAATATCCACACAGTTAAAGGGACTTTCTCGATTCAGATAGAGAATACCATTTTAAACTGCTTTCCAAATTACTTGTATTATATAATTTGCTTCATTCACTTTGTATTCTTTGTTGAAGAAGCAACAATTCACTATTGGGTGCTAGCTGAATGCATTGGGTGGGCCATTAACATGAGGCATATATGTGCAGCCACCAATCAGCAGCTCTCGAGCCTACCTAGGCATCCTTTTCACCAAAGGATACCAAGAGAACAAAACTAATTACATAATAAAAGTAAATTGGAAAGTTGTTAAAAATAACATGCTCTAACTAAATCATGAAAGAAAAAAAATTGTGTTTCATGTCACTTTAATGTAATCAACTCCCAATTGTCATTAAAATATAGCCACATTCTAAATGAATTGTAGCTTTGACACAAACACATTTACAGAACAAAGAATAAATTAGAATTCATATGTAACTGCTGAGAAAGTATCAGCGAGTCAGGGCTGTGGTCATTAAAAGGAAAGAAAAGCTCTCATATGACAGCTGTCTCTTACATACCTGCTTCTTGGATAGTTGTGTTCCTTACAACAAGTGAATAAGCTATGTTTAAGTATTGCATTCATTTTTAACCTTCTCAAGAGGTTTGGCGGAAGACAAGAGAAACATTCATTATTATTTTCCAGTGGTTAAAATCAAGAAAGGGATCAAGGTATTAGTCCGGGTTCTCTGTTTAAGATTATTGTGAAGTCATTAAGTTTTATTGTATTGTATTGACATTTACCTACCATAGAGTGGCTTACACTAAAGAATAGAATTCACTTTGCTCGTTTAAGCCACACAAAGCTCACATTGAGATAAATACACAGTGTTTACCTACAATATAATTATTTATGAATATATATATATATATATATATATATATACACACACACTATATATAATATATATATATATATATATATATATATATATATATATATATATATATATATACACAGTATATATAGTTCAGATATTTAGGTTTTATAATGAAAGGCAGTTTGAGATCATTATATCAAATTACAGCAAAATGAAATCCTCCAGAAGTTATACGCACTTAAATAGTGGCATTAACTATTTAGCTGATGATTGCCAATTTGTGGTTTATGCAGTCTATTAGACATGGGTATTTAGTTTTAGAAAACTCTATTTTTTGCTATTTATTCAATTCATCTGAAGACAATGAACATGAAAAAGTGAATTAATGTGACAAAAAAAATTGACTCATTCATTACTTTAAAGGGGGAAATATTTCAGATTTATACTTTTCAGCAATAATTCAGTAATGTTTTTGTCAGTTAATTGGTTCTTCTATCAACAACTACATATGTAAACTTCCTGTTACTGACTTAATTAAAAAATAAAACACAAAAATAATACTTTTGTGAGCTGCTTCTGGTTTGTAGCAATAGCACTAGCTACTACTTTAATTGGGTGGATTTTCAAACAAATTTCAAACTACCCCATCAGTGAATATCAGAAAAGATTTTGTTTGGTGACCTGAAAATAATATACTATATATATATATATATATATATATATATATATATATATATATATATATATATATATATATATATACACACAAAACAGTTGGTATTAGCACACATCTACACATGAATATGAACAAAACATTACAAAATGCTGCAAGAAATGTTATGCATAATATCACCAATACTTTATGTTTGTATTTACACAGTATGACTGTGTTTAGTCACCAGCTTACAAACGGCTAGATTACGAGTTGTGCGTTAGGGTAAAAAAAGCAGCGTTAAGAGGTCCTAACACTGCTTTTTACGCACGCTGGTATTACGAGTCTTGAAGGTTTAGGGTCACCGCACACTTCTTTGGCCTTATCGTAAAATAACTTATGTAAACTTCGTAAATTCTTTTTTCTATGGGACTTCCATAGCGCTGATATTACGAGTCTGTCCTGGGAGGCCAAAAAGGGAGCGGTACACCATTAAAAGTCAGTAGTTAAGAGTTTTATAGTACAACGCCGTAGCATAAAACTCATACCTAAAGTGCTAAAAAGTACACTAACACCCATAAACTACCTATTAACCCCTAAACCGAGGCCCTCCTGCATTGCAAATACAAAAAAAAATTTTTTAACCCCTAATATGCCGCTCCGGACACCGCCGCCACCTACATTATATGTATTAACCCCTAATCTGCTGCCCCCAACATCGCCGCCACCTACATTATATTTATTAACCCCTAATCTGCCACCCCCAATGTTGCCGCCACCTACCTACACTTATTAACCCCTAATCTGCCGCCCCCAACATCGCCGCCACTATAATAAACATATTATCCCATAAACCGCCGCACTCCCGCCTCACAAAGATTAGTTAAATGTTATTAACCCCTAATCTGCCGTCCCTAACATTGCCGCCACCTACCTACATTTATTAACCCCTAATCTGCCGCCTCCAACGTCCCCGCCACTATATTAAAGTTATTAACCCCTAAACCTAAGTATAACCCTAAACCTAACACCCCCTAACTTAAATATAATTTAAATAAATCTAAATAAATATTCCTATCATTAACTAAATTATTCCTATTTAAAACTAAATACTTACCTGTAAAATAAACCATAAGATAGCTACAATATAACTAATAGTTACATTGTAGCTAGCTTAGGATTTATTTTTATTTTACAGGCAAGTTTGTATTTATTTTAACTAGGTAGAATAGTTATTAAATAGTTATTAACTATTTAATAACTACCTAGCTAAAATAAATACAAAAGTACCTGTAAAATAAAACCTAACCTAAGTTACACTAACACCTAACACTACACTACAATTAAATAAATTAACTAAATTAAATACAATTACCTAAATTAAATTAAATTAGCTAAAGTACAAAAAAAAATCTTCAGGGGGTTAGTGTTAGGTTTTTTAAGGGTGTATTGGGTGTGTTTTATTTTTTAGATTAGGGTTTGGGTGGCAAAAGAGCTAACTGCCCTTTTAAGGGCAATGCCCATCCAAATGCCCTTTTCAGGGCAATGGGGAGCTTAGGTTTTTTTAGATAGTATTTTATTTGGGGGGTTGGTTGTGTGGGTGGTGGGTTTTACTGTTGGGGGGGGTTGTTTGTATTTTTTTTTACAGGTAAAAGAGCTGATTACTTTGGGGCAATGCCCCACAAAAGGCCCTTTTAAGGGCTATTGGTAGTTTAGTTTAGGCTAGGGTTTTTTTTATTTTGGGGGGGGGCTTTTTATTTTAATAGGGCTATTAGATTAGGAGTAATTCGTTTAAATTTCTGTAATTTGTTTATTATTTTCTGTAATTTAGTGTTTTTGTTTTTTTGTTCTTTAGCTAATTTAATTTAGGTAATTGTATTTAATTTAGTTAATTTATTTAATTATAGTGTAGTGTTAGGTGTTAGTGTAACTTAGGTTAGGTTTTATTTTACAGGTACTTTTGTATTTATTTTAGATAGGTAGTTATTAAATAGTTAATAACTATTTAATAACTATTCTACATAGTTAAAATAAATACAAACTTGCCTGTAAAATAAAAATAAATCCTAAGATAGCTAAAATGTAACTATTAGTTATATTGTAGCTATCTTAGGGTTTATTTTACAGGTAAGTATTTAGTTTTAAATAGGAATAATGAGTTAATGATAGGAATATTTATTTAGATTTATTTAAATTATATTTAAGTTAGGGGGTGTTAGGTTTAGGGTTAGACTTAGGTTTAGGGGTTAATAACTTTAATATAGTGGCGGCGATGTTGGGGGCGGCAGAGTAGGGGTTAATAAGTGTAGGTAATAAATATAATGTAGGTGTCGGCGATGTTGGGGTCAGCAGATTAGGGGTTCATACATATAATGTAGGTGGCGGCGGTGTCCGGAGCGGCAGATTAGGGGTTAATAATATAATGCAGGTGTCGCGATGTCGGGGGCAGCAGATTAGAGGTTAATAAGTGTAAGAATAGGGGTGTTTAGACTCGGGGTTCATGTTAGGGTGTTAGGTGTAGACATAACTTTTATTTCCCCATAGGAATCAATGGGGCTGCGTTGGTGAGTTTTACGCTGCTTTTTTGCAGGTGTTAGACTTTTTTTCAGCCGGGTCTCCCCGTTGAATCGTGCACGAGCACGAGCACGTTACACCAGCTCACCGCTGACTTAAGCAGCACTGGTATTGGAGTGTGGTAATGAGCAAAATTTTGCTCAACGCTCACTTCTTGTCTTTTAACGCCGGGTTTGTTAAAACTCGTAATACCAGCGCTGCAGGTAAGTGAGCGGTGAGAAAAAACTGCTCATTAGCACCGCATAGCCTCTAACGCAAAACTCGTAATATAGCAGAAAGTGTCTCAGTACTAATTAATCCTAACACTGAAACAAATCTGCCTCATAAGCCAAATCATTAATGTTTCTCTATTATTGAATAAAACACCCTTACTTGATATACACAATACTACTTTATATACAACACCGACACTTTCATAAACACCTGATTTTGGTGGGGTGCTTAATCCAGTGGAAGATATTCAGACTTCCTTTTTAAAATAATAATAAAAAAAATAATAAAAAAAATAATATAGACTGAATAAAGACTCATATCCTCATATCCATCAAGTTCAAATTTTTACACATTCCTGTTGCTACTGTTGATCCAAGAAATTGTAAAA
This sequence comes from Bombina bombina, assembly GCF_027579735.1. Taxonomy (NCBI): domain Eukaryota; kingdom Metazoa; phylum Chordata; class Amphibia; order Anura; family Bombinatoridae; genus Bombina; species Bombina bombina. Next base: position 1,122,068,939 of record NC_069501.1, on the reverse strand, counting down.
AAAACAAAAAAAACAACCACACAACAAAACCAAACTGAAGCAATTTGCAATTGTGCTTCAAAAGGAAAAGTTTCTTTCTTTACTCCAAAGTTTCTCCTTGGATCAACAAGCTACTATGCTGTGAATCATGGTTTATCTCTGCATACCCTGCTTTGCCATAAAGTATCCCGTCCCTTTTAAAAAGCATCTATTGAATTTGCTCAACATCATTAGACAGATAATTCCATATGCTTATTGTTCTTACTGTAGAGAACCCCTTACATTGCTGTACATTAAATCTAAGTCTCAATGGGTGTCATCTTGCGCTTTGATTGGTCTTATCGATGAACAGGTCAGCTGATAACTGCTTGTTTGTGCCCATACAATGTAATCATATCCCATCTGAGACGTCTTTTCAGTGTAAATAAATGCAACTTATACAGTTGTTTACATAATGCAAATCTTCCATTCCCCCTTATAAATTTTGTCATCCTCTTTTTTTCCCGTTCTTTTATTATTATTTTTTTAAATACTGTCCAAAATTACCCTGCATATTCAAGGTGGGGTCTTACTTTTGAAATAGAGACTAAATGATATTTTCATCATGTGAATCATACCGTTTTTTTTTTGTTTTTTTTACTGGGTTTTGCAACTGCTGACTGACATATAGTTGAACACTTCTCAAGCCTATTCTCTTTTATTAGTTTGCATTTAACAAAGTTGAACCTTATTTACTACTTTCATGCCCAGTACCCCAATTTATCCAACTACCTCTGTAGATAAGTAACATTCTGGTCAGACTGTTTACCTTACTTAAAAGGACACTCAGGTTAAATTAAATTTTCATGATTCAGATACAGCATGTCATTTTAAACAACTTTCCAATTTACTTCCATTAAAAAAAATGTGCACAGTCTTTTATATTTACAATTTTTGAGTCACCAGATCCTACTGAGCATGTGCAAGAATTCACAGACTATACGTATATGCATTTGTGATTGGCTGATTGCTATCACATGGTACAAGGGGAGTGGAAATATACATAACTTTGAAATTTGTTATAAAAAAATCTACTACTCATTTGAAGTTTCAGACTAAGTGCTATTGCATTGTCTTGTTATCTTGCATTTGTTGATTATGCAAATCTAATGTGTTGACTGGTCCTTTAAGTTTGTATCATCTGCAAACACTGATACTTTACTTTTGATGCCCCTTTGAAGATCATTAAAGGGACAGTTCACTGTAAAATTGTTTCCCCCTGAATGTGTTCCCCATGACTTTTTATACCAGCTGCAGGGTATAACATGTATGAAAAATGGCTAATTTATGCTGCTTTTTGAAAACAAAATAGCTGGATTTGCTCTTTGAAACCACATCCCATCAAAATAGGCTTGGTTTGCTGACAGATCAGATTTCGTTATCTTATCACTCAAATGCTTCCCTTTCTTATCTCTGTCTCTGTACAATACATAGTAAGAACAATTGAAAAACATACATTTTACAGCTTTATCTTTTCTACCTCTCACTGTTTGTGTAATTTCTTCTGCTGGCTGTGTTTACATAATTACTCAATAGCCTATACCTAGGCATAGACACTTTCAGTATAGATAGGGATTCTACAGGCTAAATCAGGTAAATCAAATGCCAATATAAAGGCTAAGGAGCTATTTGTAAACAATTGCATACATGCCAGCAGGTAAAATTGATCATTGGGAACAAATGAAAGGAGAGAAAGTTGTTGGGTAAACTGTCCCTTTAATAAACAAATTAAAAAGAAGCAGACACAATACAAAACCCTGAGGCACTTCACTTATCAATTTTGTCTAACTTGAGTATTTTCTATTAACTGCAACTCGCTGCAGGGCATGTAATTTTAAACAACTTTCTAATTTACTTTTATCATCCAATTTGCTTTGTTCTTTTGGTATTCTTAGTTGAAAGTTAAATCTAGGTAGGCTCATATGCTAATTTCTAAGCCCTTGAAGGCCGCCTCTTGTCTGAATGCATTTGACAATTTTTGACAGCTAGAGGGCACTGGTTCATGTGTTTCATATAAATAACACTGTGCTCACGCATGTGGAGTTATTTAAGAGTCAACACTAATTGCCTGAAATGCAGGTCTGTCAAAAGATCTGAGATAAGGAGGCAGTCTGCAGAAGCTTAGATACAAGGTAATAACAGAGGTAGTATATTTCTATAACAGTGTTGCCTATGCAAAACTGGGGAATGGTAAATAAAGGGATTATCTATTTGTTTTAAACAATAACATTTTTGGTGCTTACTATCCCTCTAATTATTAATAAAATGCAGTGTTGCATATTCGTATACTTCACCATCACTTTAAGTATCTGATACAGTTCTGTTTCAAGAGTGTTGTTCTAAGGAGAGAGATTGGTTTGGAGGAAAATTATAGTACTTGGATTGAAAACTGGCTTAAGGATAGATCCTTATCATGCATTTGTCTTGTTATCATGCATTTTTACAATAATGTCTTGATCACAGTTTACTGGTTTTTAGTTCCCCTGCTGGTCTTTTTTTTTTATCTGTTTTTAGATATGGACACCACATCTGTTTTACACTATTCATTTGGTTAAAAAACAATGATATGGCTATTACTAGACTTCTCTCCCTGAGTGTCCGGGGGTGTAGACCATCTGGCCCTGCAGCTTTATCTACGGTAAAGTCCAAATTAAACTTTCATGATTCAGATAGGGCGCTGGGCGTGTAATATTTAAGCAACTTTCCAATTTACTTTTATCAGCAAATTTGCTTTTTCCCTTGGTATTTTTTGTTAAAGACTAACCCTAAATAGGCTCATAGGCTGATTTCTAAGACTCTGAAGTCCACCTCTTATCTCAGTCTGGTTGTGAATAGCTGATAACATGTACTGTTTGTGCATGTGGCCATATACTGTAGATAACATTGTGCTCATTCCAGTGGAGTTATTTAAGAGTCAACACTAATTGCCTGAAATGCATGTCTGTCAAAAGATCTGAGATAAGGAGGCCATCTGCAGAAGCTTTGATACAAGGTAATCATAGAGGTAAGACGTATATTAATATAACATTGTTGGTTATGCAAAACTGGGGAATGGGTAATAAAGGGATTATATATCTTTTAAAACAATAACATTTTGGTGTTGGCTGTTCTTTTAACAAATTATTTAATTGCACTTTATCCTGTGTCAACCAATCACATTATTTCTGCAATGTTTTTGCAACATTGATTTGGCAATCTACAACTAATGGTTCTTCATTTCCATACTGCAACAAACAAAACAAAAATTCTACCTTCTCTTGATCATCATTAACTAAACCGCCATTATTATTATTTTTTTGGTATTTACTTAAAGGGATAGTAAGCACCAAAAATGTTATTGTTTAAAGGAACAGTCAAGTCCAAAAAAAAAAACTTTCATGATTTAAATAGGGAATGTAATTTTAAACAACTTTCCAATTCACTTTTATCACCAATTTTGCTTTGTTCTCTTGGTATTCTCAGTTGAAAGCTAAACCTAGGAGGTTCATATGCTAATTTCTTAGACCTTGAAGACTGTCTCTAATCTGAATGCATTTTGACCACTAGAGGGCATTAGTTCATGTGTTTCATATAGATAACATTGAGCTCATGCACGTGAAGTTACCCTGGAGATAGCACTGATTGGCTAAAATGCAAGTCTGTCAAAAGAACTGAAATAAGGGGGCAGAGGCATAGATACAAGGTAATCACAGAGGTAAAAAGTGTATTTCTATAATATTGTTGGTTATGCAAAACTGGGGAATGGGCAATAAAGGGATTATCTTTCTTTTTAAACAACTGTCTTTTAAAAAGATAGACAATCCCTTTATTTACCATTCCACAGTTTTGCATAACCAACACTGTTATAGAAATATACTTTTTACCTCTGTAATTACCTTGTATCTTAGCTTCTACTGATTGCCTCCTTATCTCAGATCTTTTGACAGACTTACGTTTCAGACAATTAGTGCTGACTCTTTAATAACTTCATGTGCGTGAGCACAATGTTATCTATATGAAACACATGAACTAACGCCCTCTAGTTGTGAAAAACTGTCAAATGCATTCATATAAAATGCAGCCTACAAGGGCTTAGAAATTACCATATAAGCCTATGTTTAGTTTTCAACTAAAAATACCAAGAGAACAAAGCAAATTTGATGATAAAAGTAAATTAGAAAGTTGTTTAAAATGGCATGCCCTATCTGAATAATGAAACTTTAATTTGGACTTTGTGTTCTTTAGCTATCTGTTTTTCCAATTATAGCTTGGCCATTTAATTGCTCTTTGGCAACCTCAGTAAGCTATTATATATGATTCTACTGGCCCATCTGACATAACAACTTAAATGCCATTTTCTTATTATTTATTTCCTAGCGGACCCATACTAAGCCATATTTTGGGCAAGATTACAAGTGCACCGCTAAATTATTGTGTGCCCATTTGTGGGCGTGCAATAAATAACCAGCTATTACAAGTGCTCCAAAAATTAACCAGATGTCAGACCTCTGGTTAATTTTCTAGATGTCCCCCAATTACCCTCAAACTTAGTGTTAGTTTTCTTTTTGAAAAAAAAAAAAGTAAAAAAAACAGAGCACTTACAGTTTTTGAGGTCTAAAATCGGCGGCTGTGGGGTGTCAGAAAAAAAAAGTACTTTAAAGTCCCTTTACATTGTGGTCTATGAAGGGGCGGAACTACCCGGGGTGTAGCGTTTGCAACTGGGACCGGGCCCGGCAGGAGGTCCCCCAGTGGGGCCAGCTTCATCAAAAAACCCAAACATGCATATGTATCAAATTAAAAAAATTTTTTAGGGGTGGGGGCCCTTCTTAGATTCTTCCACCTGATTAGATTCTTGCTGCTTTTTGCTGCACTACTTGCCCCCTTTCGCTGCTCCCATTTGAGCCTTTGGAAGCACGCTCTTGTGAGCGCAATGCTTCCCTGCAATGCGTGCGCTGGTATTACTCTGTTGAGAGCAAATATCGCTTTCGCATAAGCGATATTTTGCACTCAACTCCTAATCTGGCCATTTATATTTACTTTTATATTTATTAAACACTTTGAGATGGTAATATAAAATGATAAATCGTATGTATAAAAACAAAACTCTACAATATACGTTGATTATTTATTTTGTCCCCCTTTCCTGTAATTCCATTCTGAAATTGTGAGCTTTACAGTTCCTGTTAGAAATGGAAGTGCTGAACACTGTTATATTCCACACAGCCATTGGCCGCACACTCTAGTGACTTATTTATAACTGTCTCTTATTGGCCACAGCAGAGAAAGTAACCTAAGTTACAACATGGCAGCTCCCATTGTTTTATAGACATTGAACCTTTAAACTTTTTTTGCCACTATTTAAGCAACTAATGAAACTTTAAGAAATACATCTACATGTTATTATCAGACTAATCTTTTCTTTGAATGCACCATTCTATTTAGCAATTATTTAGTGTTAAAAGTCCCTTTAAAGATTTTTTCATTCTCCTCTGTGATAAAAAAACCATGAGAACTTTAAATGAAACCATGTTGTTAGATATTTCTACTAGTTTTCTCTCAGCTGAGATCAAACACAAAAGTCTGCTTGACTAATAAAATTGAGGTATGTTTATGCTTACTTTTTGTCTTTTTAGTGAGGTGTAGCCACACCCCTCTTTAACCTGCTCTCACCCATCAGCTGATTATTTCACCGTTTTTTCTAGGTAAGATGTCATGAAAATCGGGCCTGTTAGGGGAACTTGAGGACTGGAGTTAAGAAACACTGGCCTACATCATCCTTAAAGGGACATTAAAGTCAAAATTTAATTTGCCATAAATTGTTTGCACTTTCACTATTTATTTTGGCTGCTTTTCTTGTATTTGAGGTTAGAGTACATTCTTTGGAATACAAAACTGTAACACTCCTACATGCTGCCTAGTGATTGGTTGATATATGCAGAGTATGCCTGTCCCTGATAGGCCATAGCAAAGGAAGTAAGATGTAAGTGGTGTGTCCATACTTTTCTAACAATTACAGTTTTAAATGCTTTTGCAACACTTATTTTGTATGGAAATTGTTTACAATGCACTGAATAATTTCTGATGCTTAAATAAAAATGTGATTTTAATGTTTCTTTAGGGAGACTAGCTCCCTGGGCTCATTATTTACAATTGTAACAAAAGAAAAAAGCACAATTGTTCACACTGTGGAAAAGAGTCACTGATAAATACATGGTTTACTAAAAGTGGGACTCTGGGGACTTGGAAGGGTATGAAACACCAAAACCACTTGGCATTATTTTGAAGTTGATTTGACTTTGACCTTCAATTCCTGCCACCTGGTGGTCTTTGGTTTCCTTTCAGCCCTTCCATTATGGATTTGAGGGAATTTTTCATTGAATGCAGAACATGAAAAGCAATTCAAAATTAACTTATTTCCTTAAAGGAACATGAAACCCAAATTTTTTCTTTCACTATTCAGATAGATACAATTTTAAACAATGTTGAAATTTACTTCTATTATCTAATTTGTTTCATTCTATTGGTATCATTTGTTGAAGGAGCAGCAATGCACTAATGGTTTCTAATTGAACTCATGGGTGAGCCAATCACAATCAATATATATATGCAGCTACAAATCAACAGCTAGATTGCTCTTGAGCTTGCCTAGATAAACCTTTCAGCAAAGGATAACAAGAGAAGGAAGCAAATGAAATAATAGAAGTAAATTGGAAAGTTTTTTAAAATTGTATTCTCTATCTGAATCATGAAATAAAACTTTTGGGTTTCATGTCCCTTTAAAATGGATACATGGCTGATAAATATTTCAAAACTACTAAGTTTCACGTTGAAACCAACAAGTCTTTAATCAAAAAATATTCCCCTCCCCCCATGGATATTCACAGTTATCCCTTTAGGGTAACAAAAAAAAAAAAATCAAGCCAAAATATTACAATTTATCTACTTGAAAACAAATTATACAGTTATAGTAAACATTCAGAGGTGTTCTTGTTGGAGACATTTGAGCACTGGAAAGTAATGTATATTTTAGTTTCACTCCTTTCTGACTTCAGTGAAATACAGTTTTTTAAATATCTGACTTCCTTTAAAGGGAAATAAAATTTTAAATCTAATAACCCTTAAAATGTTTATTTAAAGGGATATGAAACCCAAAGTTTCCAATTTATTTGTATTATCTTACTTGCCTTGGTACATATCTGGAGCACTACATGGTGGGAAAAAGTGTTGCTAGCTATGCATATGGATAACATTCCTGCAAAACTGCTGCAAACATGAGAGAAGACAATTGGATAATAGAAGTAAATTAAAAAGATGTTTAAAATCGCATGCTCTATCTGAATCATGACAAAACAAATTGTGGGTTTCATGTCCCTTTAAGGAAAATAATACAACCTTGCATTAACCATCAATATATATACAGTGTATATATATATATATATAGTTCTACAAATTGTGCTTGTTCAATTCCCACAGATATCCTGGAGTACGTCCATCATACTTGGTCTGTGCATGATATACAGTATAAAGTGCAATGCATGGTTTATTTATAAGCATAGTTTCTTGCAGGTGTTTTTCTACAAACTAGATACCTACATTTGTTTTGTTTTCTTGTGCTGTGTTGAAAAGCATACATAGGTAGGCTCGGGATGGGCAATGTATTACTAAGAGCTAGCTGCTGGTTGGCTACTGCATATATATGCATCATCATCCGTGTATTGCTGCTTGTGGGCTTTACTTCAACAAAGGATAAAGAAAGATCACAAAAAATAGTAATAGAAGCTGGAAAGTAAGCTTAGGAGCCAGCCCATATTTGGAATAGCTACATTTAGACACCAATCAGCAAGCGCTACCCAGGTGCTGAACCAAAAATTGGCTGGCTTCTAAGCTTACTTTCCAGCTTTTTAAAATAAAGATCTCAAGAGAATGAAGAAAAAATGATAATAGTAGTAAATTAGAAAGTTGCTTAAAATTGCATGTTCTATCTGAATCATGAAAGTTTAATTTTGACTTTACTATCCCTTTAATATTGACCTTGCTGTCTCTTTAAAAGTATGAAAAGTATGAAATAAGCACATAAGGCTAATGCAAATCTTTATCGCTGAGAATGCTATTTTACCTTTTAAATAGTTCCTGCTAACTCCTGCAATTAATGTTTGTTTTTATTTTCTCAGAGCTGCTAAAATTATAAAGGACATGCGGAGCAATTTTTACAGCTTGTACCGCCAGCGTGTCAAAAACTTGCATGAGGGGGGAGGGGTTTGCAGGTACAAAATATGCAATATTTGTAAATTGTTCTCTGCAATATTTACATTAGCCTTGTGAGCTTATTGGATACATTTAAAATATACATTTTATTATAAGACTGTTTGCTATCACTTTAATGACTGTGAAATGTAAAGGAGGGCCTCTATTAGACTTAGATATTAAACGGTGCACATTTGTTAAAAACAAATATGTTGAATCAAAGTACATATAAAAAGAAAAAAAGATTGTTTAAAAAACAACCAATAACTTACTTGTTTTCTTGCAAAAATGAGCACTTAGAAATTCTCAGTGTAGCCCCTCCCCTTAGTGTTTAAAGAGCAGGGGATTTTCAAAAATATAAGTTTTCATTGTGTCAGTTCTGGGCATGAGCAAATCTGCCCCCCCTGTTATGTAATCTATTCACTAGCCTAGAAGTTGTATGACATCAGGCTAAGATACACCTTCCTGCAAAGGCCTCCTCCGGCATGTAGGGCTATGACAGGAAGCACAAATGTAGTGTAATAAAATAAATAAAAGGTAAAATCCATTTAAATAGATGAATAATACATATTTCAAAGATTTTTATTAACTATAAACAACTGCTTTGTGCTTTTTTTATTGCAAAAATGAAACGGAATGTTTAACATCCCTTTAAGTGACCCTGCAAAATGCTACACAGCAATTGCTTAGTTCAGAGTACTATATCATACATTTACACCTGTTCCCAATTCACTACAGCAAAAGAGTCAAGGAACATAAACTCAACCAGGCTATTCAGGGAGTGTATTATAAAGAGAATAATGGTTTTTAAACATTTAATTTGTATGCAGATATTATGCAATGAAGTACTTAACTGCTGATATATCGAATGTATATATAAAAATATTGACCCTGATGTCCTTATAAAAGTTACAAATGTCTTTGATTTTAAAGAGGATGTATTACATTTAAGTATAAAATGAGTACCTTTCCATATGTGGTTAAATTATTCATTTATATCCCTTGTGAAATATACAACATAGTCTATGAAACTATAGAAAAGCAGGGGAGTGGTTATGATCGTAGTTATCATAATGTTGTTGGAACTGAAACATGGGTAACTTACCCAGCACAAAATGAATGCTAGTGATAAAGCAAGCTATCCCTTTTGTGATCATTCTCTATTGATTATCTTTTAATGCTTTGTCCCTAACTAGCAGCCCATGCAAGTGGGTTGGGAAGAGGAGGATTCGGTGTGAGGTATTGCGCACACAGACAAAAGTGTGTGACAAATAAAAATGACAAGTTTGTGTTTCTGTATTGTGGTTTTGTAGAGAGAAAGGCTAAAACAGACAATGTTGATGGCGCTTTGTAGTTGTGTCCTACATTGAAACCAACTAACAACAGTATATGTGGCAGCACCTGCTATTAACTCCTTGGCTGTTAGAGAAAACTGCAGTGGCTTTCCTTTCTGCCCTGTCTGGCAGCTAAGGGGTCTTACATTTATCGGGTCTTCAAACCTAGAAAAAGTATGTATACAAACACCTGCTAGGTATAATGTATTGGCACAACTATATTTACAGATAAGGCACACTTCCTCATGTTAACATGTTAAATAAAACTGTGTTTGAACATTGATCGGTTCAGGAGATCATGTATATGTCTCCCTAACTGCTCATTAAGGGGTATGTTCCTGGACTACAAAACAGTGCAAGTTTTTCCTAATAAAATGACATTTTTTTTAACAAATATTTTGTGTGCAGATGCTTTACAATGCAGCATAATTGTTGATATATAGTCAATTGCCTTTGTTTAGCCTCCTGTATTTTTCCAGGTTGTGTTGTGCACGTTTGTGATGAGTTTAACCCTTTAGCAGGGAGATAAGAAATAGAGCAGAAGGGGATCTGTAAAATATAAACTGCTATAACAAAATGTATATTGTTTTGCTTTGTATACCCATATAGATATGCATATTTAACATTGTAAAATGCTATTTTATACCTTAACAAAACTATTTTAGATTTTTTTTTTACTTTGCAAAGCTCTACAATATTAAATCTGTTTTTTTCATGAGATCGAAAGGGTTAACATAAGGGTTAAAATGATTCCAGAATACCAGTTATCAATTCTACAATATTCTGGGAAAAGAGTATGTTTATTAAAAAAATTGCAATATTCGTTGCATTCATCTGAAAACAATAAGTTCAAATTTAAGGAGGAATGACATTGAAAGTTCAGGTGTAGACTATTTAATAATGATTTAGCAATGCCCTTGTTAGTTGGTTGATTCCAGTGTTAGCCAATAAATATGTAAACTTCACTTTTGTTCTTGGCCAAAATCCAGAATGTGATTAGCTCAGTTACAGTTTCTACTCAGGACCAGCAATTCTCTGCTATTCCAGAGCAGCACTTTAACTATGTGTTTAACTCCTTTGAGGGGTTAAACACGAAGCATGGTAGGGTCGCTAGTGATAAAATTACATGCACTAACAAATTAGAGATTGCCATTTTCTTACTATAATGGCCCTTTAACAAACACATTATGAACTTACCCCATAGGAAAAAAAAAAAATTTATGTCGTATGTCCATTCAAAACATTTTTTTTTTTTTTGGTCTGTGAACATTTCCAATGTCTATGATCATTAACATTTATACAGCTATATCCACCAATATATACTGATCTGAGGCCATGCAGTCTGAGATTACATAAAAGTATCAGTGATAATCAGCAAAAATGTTCCTTAAAGTGACACTGCAAAAATGTCACTTTTTATTTTATTTATTATTTCGATGTCCTGTACATAGTGTAGTAATACAGTGGATTCAACGTTATAAAAGAGCTAGGAGATAACAATCTATATCAGGGGCATCCAATTAAAGTCCTTGTGGACTGCCAGAACTTAAAGGGACATACAAATAGACAATTTTATTTAAATAATGTGTTTAACTACTGCAAAGAGGTTAACCCCACAATTAAAGCCAGCTACAGAGTAGCAATGCACTAATGGGGCACAACTGAAGTGGTGAGCCACTGACAAGAGGCACATGTGTAACCAGCAATTACCAGCTAGGTACCAGTAGTGCATTGTTGCTCTGGATCTGCCTTTATTGCATTTAACCCATTTAGTGCCAGATTATGAGTGGAGCGCTAACCGTTGCACGTGAGTGATAGCAGGATTATTGTGGCTGTTTGCGCACGTCTCTGGTTAACTGTGACACTTGTATATAAAATTGCACAAAATACATCAAAATACGTAAAAAAAAAATACAGTTACACTCATAATACTGGCTAATAAAAATATTTTAAAAAATATTGCATAAAAATGTTATAAGGGCTCAAAGATATGAGGTCTCCGTTAGAAAAAAAGACTGCAAAGGGCTTTAACATAGAGATACATACATACACATGTTTAAATATGCATATGTTATATATATACTGTAATATATATATATATATATATTTATAATGTGTGTGTACATATTTATTTACATATTTATATGTGTGTATATATATATATATATATATATATAAACACCAAAAAAATACAGCGCTGTATGTTACATTGTCCCAAAGCTTGGAGTACCAGAAACGTCCTGAAATAACAGGTCTCCCAATGGTTAGTCCCAAACAAACTAGTCAAGATCCAATGGGGTGGGAGAGGAGAAATACACCTTCACTTGCAGCCTAATCCCAAAAGACAAGCAGAATGGCACCAAAAGCAGGAGAGATTCCCAAGAGAATTCTGGAACAGAAGAGGGAAGTGCGCACAGCAAAGGAATCCTTTCTGGTGTAGTTTGTTAATTAAACTGAATGTATAATAGAAAACAATGCCAAGTGGACACTCACGTTTTCCCACCTCAACTCCTATGAGATATGGATATGGCACTGGGGGCATTAAGTCTCTCTGGATTGCAGTCTTGTTCTCCTTGTTTTCCCAGCAAGAGTTCTTCTCTCTGGATCCACTCCTCTCCTCCCCAACAGAAGTTTAATCGTTTAAGAAGGGAGTCTAAAAACCTGTGCAGAGTGGGTCTATATGCAGCCTCAAACTACATTTACCCACCAATCAGCAAGCGGTACCCAGGTTCTGAACCAAAAATGGTCTGGCTCTTAAGCTTACATTCCTTCTTTTCAAATAAATATACCAAGAGAATGAAGACAAACTGATAATAGGTGTAAATTAGAAAGTTGCTTAAAATTACATGCTCTATCTGAATCATGAAAGGAAAAAAATGGGTTTCATAACCCTTGAAATACTGGTGCACAGGCCCTATGTGCGTTTGCTGCAGAAAAAAACGTAATATGTTTTAATAGAAGCATTTGGGCAATGGAGGTATAATGCAAAAAATGCTTCTATTTCAAATATAAATGTATTTATGCACATTTCACTTTTGACCTTCCTATCTCTTTAATGACTTTGTAGAACTGAGCCCTTTAAAACTGATAACAGAATATTGAACTATTGAGTGTATACTTTATAAACTACTGTGTCACATTTGGTATAAAATAAAAAATAATGATATATGTATATTTATTTAAACTCATAACCTTCTATGTTCTATGACATCATTGTTGCAAGACATTTGTTTATGGGATCAGTTATATGTTGGGGCTGAAGTTTATTATTGGGCTTATTATGGTGCTATCATTTTTACCTGAAACAATGAAAACACTAGTGCTAAATTTGTTACTCTCTATATGCACCTAGCAGTTTTTTTCAGTCTCATAATTACCTTAGCCTAAAAGGTTGTGTTGCTGAATGGTACCCAAATCAACAGTAAGACGTGACTTTTTGCCCTCTATGAACAGCATAGTGCATTACTTTAAATTAAATGGCATGTCAAGCAATGTATTATTTGCTAGTGTCAATCCTGCATCAATATGAAAATGAGATACAGTTCTGACATCTGATGCTTCATTATCCATTAACGTGGACCTCTCACCCCAAGCAAATAGCACAGGACTGCTAATCTAATATTACATGAATAATATACATACAGTATCTATGCTGGGAAATGACCTAAATATGTGACCAGTTTATGAAGTGACTATAATAACCAGTAGTTAGAGGATGTGTGTAATACTATAGTCTAAGACAGTACTACAAGAAAATATCCTCAAAGTTCCAGCAGTATTAACTACCTTTAATTAATGTTAGAAACATTCTATAAAATATGCCATTAATCATGTCCTGATAAACTATATATTGACCGAAACACAGTTTATTTTGAGTTTGAAAAGGTAATTTTTACAAACTGATACCACTGCTACTGATATGGATATTTGGAGTATTTGCAGCAGACTGTAGCGACTTTAAATGCTTTTCTGAGTGCTGTAATCATAACAGGGATTGTATCACAGACTATAAGCAGCCAGGTCTGACTAGTGTTTTTTCTTATCCATTCCTAATGCCAGATTGAAAAGTATCTCCTTGCTTGAGCTAACCATCGACTTGTTTTGTACTTATCTGAGTTTAGGTAAAGAAATACTTGTGGCCTCTTGAGGGCAGGAGCTGAGAAATACAGTCTCATACATCAGTGAATCCTGACGCCTATAATAGACATAATTCACTGTAGCATTTCCTCGTATTATACTCTATAGTGTGAAGTTATGATATAAATACAATAGCCACTCATAATGATATTGTTCTTAATTTATTATCATGATTTATATATGATTTATTGATCTATCATCTATTTATATCTATTATCTATCCATCTATCTATCATCTATCTAATATCTCTACATACATCTTTATCTTGATATATATCTAGATTCTAGATAGATAAATCTATCTCTGTCTATCTATATAGAGTCTTATTTGTTCTTTTTTTTTATCTGTAGTATATCTCAAAAGTTTAAAAGGTATACTAACAGAACAAAGCAAATTTGATAATGGAAGTAGTTTTCTATCAGAATCATGAAAGTTAAAGAGACACTGTACCCAAAAATTTTCTTTCGTGATTCAGATTGAGCATGAAATTTTAAGCAACTTTCTAATTTACTCCTATTATCAAATTTTCTTCATTCTCTTGGTATCTTTATTTGAAATGCAAGAATGTAAGTTTAGATGCTGGCCCATTTTTGGTGAACAACCTGGGTTGTCCTTGCTGATTGGTGGATAAATTCATCCACCAATAAAAAACTGCTGTCCAGAGTATTGAAACCAAAAAAAAGCTTAGATGCCTTCTTTTTCAAATAATGATAGCAAGAGAATGAAGAAAAATTGATAATAGGAGTAAATTAGAATGTTGCTTAAAATTGCATGCTCTTTCTGAATTACAAAAGAAAACATTTGGGTACAGTGTCCCTTTAAATGCTGGCTTTACTGTTCCTTTAAACAGAATACAAAACCTTCCCAGCTTGCTCATGGACTCTGTTTCTGTGACTGAATTCTACTAATCTTGAAGACATTTCAATCCATAATAATTGTGAAAACATCATGGACTCCATTACACATGCAGCGTCGCCTGCAAAATCCTCCGCCGCTGGATTTTACGTGATTTTGGTATTACATATACGGCGTAGCATATAAATTACGTGTGTATATTTCACCCTTCGGCCGTATTTTTTTACCCATAGACTAACATAGAACAGCAGCGCAATTTGGTATCCAATATACAGCGTAAGGACTTACGCTCGCAGAATTCAGAAAATCTATTCCATTCTCATCTCGCCACAAATTGCAGGTGCAGTAACCCTTGCACTGACTAAAAAAGCAACGTAACTCCCTGAAGGCCTAACAAACGCATGCGCAATCACATACATATCAGCCGCAAATCTCAAACAGTTAAACCTCATTTATTATTCCTGCCCCTGCAAGTGTGTCAAACCAATCACACACAATCACAACCAAACACTCATCCTATCACACTGTAAAATTCAAATAAAATGTGTGAGGTGTTAGAAAAAAAAAAAAGTGTGGTGTATTTGTATATTTATGTATGTATGCAAAATGTGTGCAATATGTAAAAATATGTGTAAGTGTACAAGCTTAATCAACCAACAATGCGACCTAACTAACTCCTCTGTTTGCGCCTCTCTCTCTACTCTGACTAATCCTCCACTCCAGTGTAGTGTGCTGTAGCTCAACGAACAATCCAAACACACTGAAGAAAATGGTGGCTGCGCATGGGTTTATATATTAATTTTGAATAACGTAATTACGTGTCACATTTTTATTTGAAATCGCGGTTCATTTTTATGAGTGTTAGCCTAATTTGCATAAAACTACTCTTGATTGACACTTTCCATGGACAAAATACTGTCGTAAGTTACTTACGACGACTGAAATGTGTATTTGCGCACATTTCAGAAGATTACCAATTTGTCTTACGCCAGTTTAGCATCTAATGGCGCAGTATATGTAATACCCCGATGTGCGAGGTGAAATTACAGGCAGCGCAGGTTTCCACACTTGCGCCGAAGCCTGCACCGTATATTTAATTGCGCCCCATATGTCTCAATTCATTTTTTGCTTCCTTTACTTAGCACTTAACATCCAGAAGAAAAGAAACAACTTGAATTAGAAACACCTGCTAAGTAAACAGCAAATTCTAGTTAAAAAAATATCCTATATAATAAAAGACAAGAGTTTGTCTGAAGCCGTCATGCGCAGTTCAGACAAACTCTTGCCGCGAGGACCCGGCAGCTCAGCTGACAGACAGAGGCGCGCGAGGACCCGGGAGCTCAGCTGAAAGACAGAGGCGCGCGAGGACCCGGCAGCTCAGCTGAAAGACAGAGGCGCGCGAGGACCCGGCAGCTCAGCTGAAAGACAGAGGCGCGCGAGGACCCGGCAGCTCAGCTGAAAGACAGAGGCGCGCGAGGACCCGGCAGCTCAGCTGAAAGACAGAGGCGCGCGAGGACCCGGCAGCTCAGCTGAAAGACAGAGGCGCGCGAGGACCCGGCAGCTCAGCTGAAAGACAGAGGCGCGCGAGGACCCGGCAGCTCAGCTGAAAGACAGAGGCGCGCGAGGACCCGGCAGCTCAGCTGAAAGACAGAGGCGCGCGAGGACTAAGGATACACAATGGGTAATAATGACATATGGGGGTACTAAGGATACACAATGGGTAATAATGACATAAGGGGCACTAAGGATACACAATGGGTAATAATGACATAAGGGGCATTAAGGATACACAATGGGTAATAATGACATAAGGGGCACTAAGGATACACAATGGGTAATAATGACATAAGGGGCACTAAGGATACACAATGGGTAATAATGACATAAGGGGGTACTAAGGATGCACAATGGGTAATAATGACATAAGGGGCACTAAGGATACACAATGGGTAATAATGACATAAGGGGCACTAAGGATGCACAATGGGTAATAATGACATAAGGGGGCACAAAGGAAACACAATGGGTAATAATGACATAAGGGGGCACTAAGGATACACAATGGGTAATAATGACATAAGGGGGCACTAAGGATACACAATGGGTAATAATGACATAAGGGGGCACTAAGGATACACAATGGGTAATAATGACATAAGGGGCACTAAGGATACACAATGGGTAATGACATATGGGGCACTAAGGATACACAATGAGTAATAATGACATATGGGGGGTACTAAGGATACACAATGGGTAATAATGACATAAGGGGGCACTAAGGATACACAATGGGTAATAATGACATAAGGGGCACTAAGGATACACAATGGGTAATAATGACATATGGGGCACTAAGGATACACAATGAGTAATAATGACATATGGGGGGTACTAAGGATACACAATGGGTAATAATGACATAAGGGGGCACTAAGGATACACAATGGGTAATAATGACATAAGGGGCACTAAGGATACACAATGGGTAATGACATATGGGGCACTAAGGATACACAATGAGTAATAATGACATATGGGGGGTACTAAGGATACACAATGGGTAATAATGACATATAGGGGCACTAAGGATAAACAATGGGTAATAATGACATATGGGGGCACTAAGGATACACAATGGGTAATAATGACATAAGGGGCACTAAGGATACACAATGGGTAATAATGACATAAGGGGCACTAAGGATACACAATGGGTAATAATGACATATGGGGGTACTAAGGATGCACAATGGGTAATAATGACATAAGGGGGCACTAAGGATACACAATGGGTAATGACATATGGGGCACTAAGGAGAGAGAGAGAGAGAGAGAGAGAGAGAGAGAGAGAGAGAGAGAGAGAGAGAGAGAGAGAGATTTAAATATAACACAACACAACACGGCCCGTGTTAACGGGCTTTAGGACTAGTATATATATAAAAAAACATTTCAAGAAATAGGTGTAACTCAGACTTTTTAGGAGACTTTTGTTAGAATTTTAAAGATCTTCATGGAAGTTGAAGATATGCAGCTTATAAATTCAATATTGATGAACACTTCCTTAAAGGCAGTGGTCTCAAAGTGCAGGCCCTGGGGCCATATGTGGCCCTCAAGATAGTTTCATGTGGCCCTCCCTTGTTTAAGGTAAACACAATGGGTAATAATGACATAAGGGGCACTAAGGATACACAATGGGTAATAATGACATAAGGGGCACTAAGGATACACAATGGGTAATAATGACATAAGGGGGTACTAAGGATGCACAATGGGTAATAATGACATAAGGGGCACTAAGGATACACAATGGGTAATAATGACATAAGGGGCACTAAGGATGCACAATGGGTAATAATGACATAAGGGGGCACAAAGGAAACACAATGGGTAATAATGACATAAGGGGGCACTAAGGATACACAATGGGTAATAATGACATAAGGGGGCACTAAGGATACACAATGGGTAATAATGACATAAGGGGGCACTAAGGATACACAATGGGTAATAATGACATAAGGGGCACTAAGGATACACAATGGGTAATGACATATGGGGCACTAAGGATACACAATGAGTAATAATGACATATGGGGGGTACTAAGGATACACAATGGGTAATAATGACATAAGGGGGCACTAAGGATACACAATGGGTAATAATGACATAAGGGGCACTAAGGATACACAATGGGTAATAATGACATATGGGGCACTAAGGATACACAATGAGTAATAATGACATATGGGGGGTACTAAGGATACACAATGGGTAATAATGACATAAGGGGGCACTAAGGATACACAATGGGTAATAATGACATAAGGGGCACTAAGGATACACAATGGGTAATGACATATGGGGCACTAAGGATACACAATGAGTAATAATGACATATGGGGGGTACTAAGGATACACAATGGGTAATAATGACATATAGGGGCACTAAGGATACACAATGGGTAATAATGACATATGGGGGCACTAAGGATACACAATGGGTAATAATGACATATGGGGGTACTAAGGATGCACAATGGGTAATAATGACATAAGGGGGCACTAAGGATACACAATGGGTAATGACATATGGGGCACTAAGGAGAGAGAGAGAGAGAGAGAGAGAGAGAGAGAGAGAGAGAGAGAGAGAGAGATTTAAATATAACACAACACAACACGGCCCGTGTTAACGGGCTTTAGGACTAGTATATATATAAAAAAACATTTCAAGAAATAGGTGTAACTCAGACTTTTTAGGAGACTTTTGTTAGAATTTTAAAGATCTTCATGGAAGTTGAAGATATGCAGCTTATAAATTCAATATTGATGAACACTTCCTTAAAGGCAGTGGTCTCAAAGTGCAGGCCCTGGGGCCATATGTGGCCCTCAAGATAGTTTCATGTGGCCCTCCCTTGTTTAAGGTAAACCATTAATTTGGGCTGCCAGTTTTTTTTTAGGTTTCTAAGAAGTGTAATGTTCTATATAGGCACTCACAAGATAAATATAAAGACAAGAGTCCAGTGTAGACTCCCACCCTGCACTGCTTTGATAAATGTCACTTTTTACTTTGTTATACAGTTCCAGAATGATCACTTCAATTGGAACTCACAAGATAAATGTAAACAACTTTGTATGTCTGTTGTGGGCTACAACTCCCATCATGCACTACTAATAAATGTCACTTCCAATTCCTAGTATCTCTAGCACTTACTCAGTTCAAGCAGCCCCCATGAGCGCAGGACACTTGGCCAGTGGCCCCCAGATACATTGAGTTTGATACCCCTGCTTAAAGGGACATGAGGTCAAAATGTAAGCTTTCATAGTTCAGATAAACTTAGAGCACTGCTTTTCAAACCTCTCCTCAGGCCTCCCCAACAAGCCAGGTTTTCAGGATTACCTTGGATGAGAGCAGGTAAAATAACTAGGTTTACTAATCAGCTGATTATTTCACCTGTGCTCTAGTTCGGATATCCTCAAAATGTGGCCTCTTACGGAGGTCTGAGAATAGGTTTGAAAACCAGTGACTTAGGACTTGATGATTGAAAGCTCTCTGGGCTGGCGAGATTATTAAAGAATGCTCGCCAGTCCTTCTATTTCTCTGGTGGAATGATCTAAAGTTCCTTTTTACCTTGAAAATAGGGTGTCTCGCTAAATGGCGTATACTGCATTTTCATATGAAATGTGCACAATAAAATTTGTATTTTAAACATCATACAAAACAAATATTTGAACCATTCACACAAAAATAAGCAGGGAAAAATTGTATTGTTAAGCTGCATCAAAAATCATAACAAACTTCTTCACCAAAAATCGTATTTTATCAAAAAAGTAAATTTTGTATGTAATTCACACAGGAATAAATCAAATTAAATATGCACAGCATAAATCGTAATTGTAGTATACTGGATGTGCAAAAACTACACACAAAAAATTTGAACTTATAAATACAAAATGCAAAGCCTAATTATTGTTTTTTTATAAAATGTGCTGAACATGGGCGTTCCATAGGCGTATATGAAAATATCTCTCTAATCCCAGCGTAATTCTATAAAGATTTTCGAACTGCAGATCTCACAGTTTTTTCTCACCAACTAAAAGGTGACAAGCTTTTCTCAAAACAAAACGAACACTTAAAACCCCAATAGAAAAACAAATACATACTACAATATAGGCGAATGTAAGATGCTCTATGCAGAAAGCAGCATAATGTGGGTTATATTGGCTGCAGGATTTTAATTTTAAAGTGCTCCCCCCTGCTCCCTGCCAACTTCCCTCTAAGGAGCAAAGTGCCCCTATCCAGTGAGCTCCATTACTTTTAATAGGAGCCATTTCGCCACTCGCAGGGACTGCCCCTTTTTTACGATCATTGCACCTGTGCAGCCCGGCGAGAGTCAGCGAGAAAAATTAGGTTTGTGCTGGCAAAGACTATATCATGGAGCCCTTAAAGCATAAATTATCAAAATACTTTTGAATTTACATATATTTTTAAATGTACTTAGTTCTCTTGGTGTCTTTTGTTGAAAAGCATACCTAGGTAGGAGCTGCAATTC
Source organism: Bombina bombina (assembly GCF_027579735.1). Taxonomy (NCBI): domain Eukaryota; kingdom Metazoa; phylum Chordata; class Amphibia; order Anura; family Bombinatoridae; genus Bombina; species Bombina bombina. The sequence goes on along the minus strand of NC_069501.1, from coordinate 1,122,048,317 downwards.
AGTACTGAACTATAGCTGGTAATTGGTGGCTATGCAAATATACATTGACATTGGCTCACTAGATGTGTTCAGTTTGGTGTCCCAGTAGAACATTTTTCTATGGAACTGACTTTAACTATGTGTTAATAAAAGGCTCTTACACATTGGAGCATTGGAGCATTTTCTTTTTGCACTTTTCTCTCCCAATAATATGTTTAAATGCTTGTTGTTTTCTCTGAACCATTTATATCAATTCATGACGTGTGCAATAAATAATGGCACTGCAGTTTGATTGGTTTTACAATGAACAGGTGATTTAAACATCCAAATACCTCATTGCAATAGAAAAATAAACTTAATAATACTTGTATTTCATTTGTGTATACATTTCATAGTCTAAATGCTTAATTTGGGCAATAGTTTCCCTTTGGGGAAAGAAAGAGTATTAAAGGGACACTGAACCCAATTTTTTTCTTTCATGATTCAGATCGAGCATGCAATTTTAAGCAACTTTCTAATGAACTCCTATTATCAATTTTTTTTGTTCTCTTGCTATCTTTATTTGAAAAAGACGTTATTTTTTGTTTCAGTACTCTGGACAGCACTTTTTTTTTATTGGTGGATGAATTTATCCACCAATCAGCAAGGACAACCCAGGTTGTTCACCAAAAGTGGTCTGGCATCTAAACTTACATTCTTGCAGTTCAAATAAAGATACCAAGAGAATTAAGAAAATTTGATAATAGGAGTAAATTAGAAAGTTGCTTAAAATGTCATGCTCTATCTGAATCACAAAAGAAAAAATTTGGGTACAGTGTCCCTTTAACAATGTGCTAAGGAGGCAGAAAAAAAGTTAACATTGAAGAAATAAACTGCAGGAACAGCTAGTCCAAGAATATTGTTATAATAATGTATTTTCTAAATGAATAATATAACAAAATGGAGTTGTCCCCATGCAAGATATGTGAAGTGTTATTATGCCTTAAATTAATTTAAGAAGATAGTTAAATATTGTGAGGTTTTCAGATAGCAATGAGTTCAATTTGAAATGTGAAGCCATGTGACACAATTGGCGTGGGAAATAGATTGTAAAGAAGACACCTACAAATCTTAACCCGTTGTTCTTCTTTAGTCATTCTTATATCCCTGTATTATACTAATTTGTTTCTCAGGGTGTCACTGGAATAAATAAAAATATCAGTCAGGCGATTCATATGAAATATTGAAATAGTTAACCCACAAATGACTGAAAAGCAATGCTTTGGTGACTGATCTATACATTAACACTACTTGATCTGAATCAGATAATAAAACAGAGGTTTCCCTATGTCATTCCCAGTGCTGTATATGGGAAAACATAAGCAGTAAGATCTTCTTGCACTTTTCTCAGGACACCACCTATCAGTCTTTAATTACAAAACAATCCTCTAAAACTTTCTTTTTTTCTGGACAAAACTGAAGCTATTGTTTGACTGCACATTAAAAAGTGCTAGGAACTTTGAAGTTTTCTTTCTAATGTTTCTAAAGTGAAAGAAAATGTTTTCCTATTACTTAATTCAATCATAGCGAAGAGGCTTGGTAAAAAGCCCACGGATTTCACCCAAAGTGTGACAGAGTCCTCTTTGTGCTGGCTTATCCTCTGCTGTCACACACTTTAATTCGACTCTCTTTATCTGGCATTCAAAACTTTCTTCAATGACATTCAATAAGGTCCAGAGGCTGAAAAAAACTGGTTATTTTTTTTTTAGATATTCTTCCCAGTAGCTTTGCCTGGGTGTTCATTCAGTGGCTATTAACTCTTTCCCCTCAGGGCCTCTGCTGTGTCCTTGCCTGAGGGAGGAGAACTGCAGGTGCAGAATTGGTTCTTGCCCCTGTTACGGATAATATCCTGATTTTAGTCCCTTGTATGGCAGCTTAACCAGCTAAGACCGCTTTTCCCCAATAGAAAAAGTATCAAAACATCAGTTATGAAAAGCAATAGCCTTTGTGTGACTATTATTTGCACATTGCCTATTAAAGCGAGTAAATTGATTTATTAATTCATTTTACACTATCCGATATACAAAATAAAAGAGTAACGATGCATTACCTAATAAAAATGTAAGTTATTCTACTGAAATGTAATATAAATAGCAAATAACTAGGTAGATTAAAAATAGATTAGACAAATAATAGATAGGTAGGTAGATAGAATATATATATATATATATATATATATATATATATATATATATATATATATATATATATATATATAAAAAATATTAATATAAATAAGAAAAAGATAGATAATTTGATAGGGCGATAGTAGATAAGATAGATAATAGATAGATAGATAGATAGATAGATAGATAGATAGATGAATGATAGAAAAGCAGACAGACAGGCGATAGATAGATATAAATATATTAATAACAATAATATAAATAACAAACAGCTAGATAATTTGATAGGGAGATAATAGATAACATAGATAGATGATAGATAGATAGATAGATAGATAGATAGATGATAGATAGATGAAAGAATGAATGAATATATATATATATATATATATATATATATATATATATTGTGTAAGATAGAGATCATTCATAAGGACTTGAAAGTATTGTATTTTCAAGCTAATTCTATAAAATATTGCATTGACTTATTAAGTAATACAAGTTAACTTATTGGGCATAATTTAACAATTCTTAGGTTGAATATTAACAATGAGTTCTTAAATAATGTATTTCAAAACAATATCTCCCAATATTAAAAAAATAATAATAATTTGAAAATGTTTTGTCCTGATAACCATTTGTTGATACAATAGTGGTTGTCTGTTAATATGGCAGAGAGCTATAATATAAAACCCACTTCAACAAGCAGATACATTATACATAGAGACACCAGTGCTTAGGAAGTAATCTAGCTCCAATGTATGAAAAATGAAATCCTATTGTATATTTAAAGATGATAAACAGCAGTATCAGCCTAAGTTGTGTACTGTAAAAAGTAAATACAAACATAAATTGAGTGTTGTGCCTAAGGAAGCAGAATGTATCAGGGTACATAATACACACTAGATTGACTGTGGGAGAGGAATCTACAGGTGGCTGATAAATCAGTATGAGGTTGGACTTTACCAGGATTAGATAATACCAAACAGCATTTCAGATAACTGGGTGAACCTGCTAATATTCAAAAGACCCAAAAAAAAAATTGAGAAAAGAAAAGAATATTAAATAGACAGGGAATGGGAAAATAAATCCCCAAAAGGGGAGAGGAGGAAAGTAGACGCCTGTTACGGCGTGGGTGGGGTTGACAAGAATAGGGTAGATTATGCAGTTCATTTAGTTAACAAGTGAAATAATGAGGAAGCGTGCAGAGTGAATGCCAAGAGAAAAGGCACAAAAAGGCTATTGAGTGCACTCGCCGCTCCTGTCGTAACCATCACATGGCTTCAGCGAGTCTATTTAAAGTTCAGCGGCTCTGATTTCAGCACCAACCTGCTGGCCAGCGCCCTGAGAGTTTAGTTGTCTGCAGGACTGAGCTCCACTGCACAGCACTCATGCCTCGCTCCTTTCTGGTGGATTCCCTCATCCTAAGGGAAACTAATGACAAGAAGGATGAAAACAGCCCACCTCTCTTCCCATATGCGGTCCATCCTTCCCATCCTCTGCATGGTCTGCCACCAGGCTCCTGCCACTCTCGTAAAACAGGGCTCTTGTGTGTCTGCCCTATGTGTGTGACCGCATCCCAGCTCCATGCACCTCCTCCAGGCATCCCGGTTCTCAAGGCAGCCTTCTCTTCTTTTGGCTCTCAGTATTGCCCCACCGCCTTAGGAAGGCACCATTCAGCTTCATCTGGCCTCAATATCAGCCACGGACCAGCCATCTACCAAGCCACGTACCCCCTGCCTGACCCACGCCAGTTCCACTGCATCTCAGTTGGTGAGTAGCACATTACTATCCCTTAAACTAATACAAATATAATACAACATGTTAAAGGGACACTGAACCCAATTTTTTTCTTTTGTAATTCAGAGAGAGCATGCAATTTTAAGCAACGTTCTAATTTGCTCCTATTATCAAATTTTCTTCATTCTCTTGCTATCTTTATTTGAAAAAGAAGGCATCTAAGCTTTTTTTGGTTTCAGTACTCTGGACAGCACTTTTTTTTTATTGGTGGATGAATTTATCCACCAATCAGCAAGGACAACCCAGGTTGTTCACAAAAAATGGGCCGGCATCTAAACTTACATTTGTGCATTTCAAATAAAGATACCAAGAGAATGAAGAAAAAATGATAATAGGAGTAAATTAGAAAGTTGCTTAAAATGTCATGCTCAATCTGAATCAAAAAAGAAAAAAATTGGGTACAGTGTCCCTTTAAGTAGAAAAAGTTTTTTGAATGCTAAGATAACTATTAAAATAGCTTTGCCAAAGCAAGGGGACTGGTCATTCTTATTTCATCCAAATCATCATTTATTTTTTGTAAGAAAGAACCACTCTCCTCGTAAAAAAAATACATTACTATTATATTGTATGGTGGATAAAACCAAGTGTGAAGATGGAAAAGGTCATTGCAAAAGTTTTTTAAACAATGATCTGGGTGTTAATGAGAAATGCGTTTCAACTAGCACTGGCATTTAATGGTCTACATTAAATTATATCTATTCTCTTCCAAAGAGTTATTAATTTGTGATCTTTAAGATACATTTAAAAATCTTCTCCATAGAAGGAACCACTGTTTTGATTAATAAGGCTACATTGCATTTATGACAACCGTTGTGTGATTTATTGTGTACTTTCTTCAGAACTTTGTAATCTACACGTTTCATTTGTTGTGACATTGGGTTGACGTCTCTTTTTCATTCTCCTTGCAGATAGCCATTCCAATCAGCTTCCTAGTAGCAAAAGGATGCGCACAGCCTTCACCAGCACTCAACTTCTGGAACTGGAAAGAGAATTTGCCTCTAACATGTACCTGTCAAGACTCAGGCGCATAGAGATTGCCACTTACCTGAACCTATCCGAGAAACAGGTGAAAATCTGGTTTCAGAACAGAAGAGTCAAACACAAGAAAGAAGGAAAAAACAGCTCTCACAGAGGCAGCCCACACAACTGCAAATGTTCTTCTTTATCCACAAAGTGTTTGGAAGAAGATGATGACCTGCCCATGTCCCCGTCTTCATCAGGGAAAGATGACAGGGACCTTTCCCCAAGTCCATAATTCATAATGTATCCACAAAGACTTTAGCTGGTTTAGCCTGCAGAAATATATTTTATTCAATTATGTAAATATAATGTATCATACAAAGAGATCATAAACCTGTAACGTGCCAAGCACTGAACTATGACTCTTATCTAGTGACTTTCCATTAAACGTTGTACATAAAAATGTCAATTTACAATGTTTTAATGCAAGTAGACCATATTTTCAAGGTGAAGTTATGTTGAACAATCAAGTAAATACATGAGCAAAATATAATGTGGAATATTGTGATTTTTTTTTAATAAAAAATGTTTAAGTAAACTGATGGAAAGCAATAGGATGATGAGATTAAGTTCAAAAGTGATTGGATTTCCTTTAAGTAATTTAAAATATATATATATAAAAATGTCAGTATGTTGAATTTGTTTTTTTTATGTATAATAGAAATATTTATTTATTTATGTAAAAATAAACATTTTTTTCAGAAATATTTATTGGCATATTGTAGTCTGTTTTGTGGAACCTGTATTCATGTACTATATAATCAAAATAATCAAATCTAGAGAGGCAATACTGATAAAATGTATAGCACACATAATTTGTAAAATAAAACGCAGCTGTGACATTTTACAAGATAAAGAATCATAAATTAACTATCTATCTATCGATCTATCTATCTAGATTGAACACCTTTTTATAGAAACAGAAACGGCACATAGATTTTAGAGAAGAAAAGTTAAAGTTATAGGAAGTAAATTTACTGCAAATTAGATTAAATTAAATTTTGGAGTAAAATCAGTTGCATCTCTCCAGAGTGCAATGTTTTTGGTGTAAATACAACTGTTGGTAGGTAAAGAATCTATATCATCATCTTTCTATCTATCTATCTATCTATCTATCTATCTATCTATCTATCTATCTATTCATAATATTGGTAAGCAAACGAATATCATGTGGATGAAGACTATATTAGAGTATTTTCTAAAATGCACTTAGGTTACCTGCAGTTATAACGAAATTATATTAACAATGTAATTTAAATAAAAAATGCAGCTATTCAATAATACTTCACTACTGTTTTGATCTAATTAAAGACAATAATAATTCACATTATAGAATCGGTTGCATTTAAAAGTTGATATCATTCAAATATTAATATCAAATATAATAAATAATATGAAAAATTATGTTGTAAAAGAAATGTGAGTTGCACATATCACATTTCTAAAACGACTTTTGTAAAACATAAACCTATACAAATAATCACCAATATTTGTACCTACTATAAGATATATAAGATGTTATCGTAATTAAAATAGTTGGGCTGTAGTAAAATGTGGTCTACAGGTTCTGGTTGCGGAATTTATATTGGAGCAAATCCTGTGTTATGATAATTAGGGTTTAGGAAATTAATTATATACTGTGGATAAAACTATATAAATAAGGTTGAATAACGCTATATCCTACAGCAATGAAGCTATCTGACAATGAATGATGCTCCAAGTTCTACAGTTGGGCCTTAAATGTAGAACATGGATGTGTTCATAATTTTCTTGTTTTAACTATGTTATTTTTCAGTTAAAAACAAACAATAAAGCTTAATAAAAATAACTAAATTCCAAGGAGGCCTCAATCATAAAAGAACATTTGACGACTTAAAAAATATCATTGAGGGCGCAGTGGAGTTTATACTTTTATATAAGTGCATAGTTTATGTACCATAAATACTCTGACACACACCTGGTATATACATTTATATATGAGACATTTCTATACCAGCAGTAACATAGAGGGAAGCATACAATAACAAATACATAATTAGCAGACTATATAAAACACCTGATGAAGGAAATATGTAAGTACTTTGTACCAATGTTTAGCCATGGACAATAAATAAATCGGCTGCTAACAGAGCAGTAACATATTTCAGAGCTATACTCTGTAGCTATGGGCCAAGGGACCAATTCATGAGAAACTTTAGAGAATAAGGAGAAGAACATTTATGAAGAGAACAATTGAATCACTTGACATCTAGCAGTACATAGAACAGACCTGTCCATTGCTGTTCACAGTGGTCTTTACCTGGCTGGCTTCTATTTCCCTTTCACATTCTCTGCACCACATCTCTCCATTTGCATCTCACAGACTGCTCATTATCTCTGCAAATGACTGATAACATAAGATTGATATATATTTTACACATTAGTACTGAATTTACACCCCCAGAGCCAGAGGCATTGGTTAATAACATGCTCCTTTGCAACCGATTCCTGCGTCCTAATGAATAAGTGGTGAATAAGAACTTGCACACTTTATAAAGTTTACATAGATTGTTTTTTATCATTGTAACCTGGACTGTAGCAATGTAAGACATTGATGTGTAAATTGATTTTTCATTACACAATAAGCATCCAGAAAAAAAGATGCTCAGATTAGAGGAGCCTATAAACAATTACCTACATTGATGAATGCGGAATCTAGGCCTGTGGATTTGCACAGTTTGATCATTATAAATATTGAAATTGAGTGCCCCTCTGTTGTTGCCTTTTCCTAATAAAAAATCATGCAGGTGGCACAGCCAATCAAATGCTAAACACAACTGCCTGCCCCATGGAGTAAGAGAGGAGCGCACTGTGCGTAATCTGAAGGGATCCTTGGAGACAGGTGTTCTGTCAGAAAAAGCTACCGTCAGAAAAAGCTGTCATTCATGCACTATAGTACATCATGACCTGGCAACTTTAGACTAACTCTCCAGTGTTAGTTTATGGGGAGGGTGATATAAAGTATGATTGCCCACCCCACCATGCTGAAGCTTTGTGGAAAAAAAAAAATGTGTGAAGAGAGTATATAAACAAAACGGTACAGCTTTTTTTCCCGGTCATTTTTATATCCAGATATCAAAAAATCAATTAACATAATTAATATAAAACACATTTTCATACACCTTCATTAATTATGTTGCATGTTGCAAAACCGTTTTGAAAATAGTGCCTGCTCCATGATCTCTAGAAAGACTGGAGCTCAGATTTAAAAGTATGTTGCAAAATGTTGCAAATTTCCGGACCCAGCTACATACAAAACAGTGATCATTTAGCATGTGCATAAACTTATTTGCAGCTAGCTTTTAGTGGGTAACAAGAGATATGAGATAAACATACGCACCAGGGTTTGGTATATTACTGATTGTCACTTTGTTAGCAGGATATTCCGTTTTAAAGGAACATGAAACCCAAAAATTTTCTTTCATGATTTAGATAGAGAATCCAATTTTAAACATCTTTCTAATTTACTTCTATTATCTGATTTGCTTCATTCTCTTTATAACCTTTGATGAAGAAGTACCAATGCATTACTGGCAGCTAGTTAACGCATTGGGAGAGCCACTAACATGAAGCATATATGTACAGCCATCAATCAACAGTTCCTGAGCCTACCTAGGTATCCTGTTCAACAAAGGATACCAAGAGCACAAAACAAATTAGATAATAGAAGTAAATTGGGAAGTTTTTAAAATCACATGATCGATCTGAATCATCAAAGAAAAATGTCCTTTACGTTCGGAATTCTTTTAAAACATTTATTCTAAATGTAGAGCTGTTCCATACTTGTTCCTAATTGCAGATAATTACTATACATATAATTAAAAATAAGACAAAAATATTTCAAGTAAATTGTCCCTTTAACTATTGTTATCTGAAAGCTAAATCTAGTAGGACTTATTTATTGTCAGACCATGGTGAAGACTTGTGATGGATAAATAAAGGTCCAGTGTTTGAAGCTAATACATAATTATTTCATTGTGTTGGATTTTTTTTGGTTTATATGCATTTGATTTTACTGCCATTTTGCGTTAGTATTAAAGTGGCAGTAAATTTAAATGTTCTGCTAATGCTGTACAAAATTAAAGCATTAAATTAATTGGACCTTCATTCATAATTTTAATGGAATATTTGCTGTAACCTAATTTGGTTAATTTAATCGCTTTCTTACATTAAAATTCTACAGCCGCCCACCTCTGATGTATTTTTTTTTCAAGAGGTGACGCTTCTACCTCATATCCAATCTGGAATGCCCTTTGGGCAGGGTGAGAGGGGCACCCGCCTATGGTCCCACACTTTAGGGGGCCTGCAATGTCCAGGGTGAGGTTATGAAAAGGTGCAATGTACATCCTCTATTTAGTTTATGAAGAAGTGTTTTTGGTATCAGGAGGTGTAATATTAAGTGTCATTCTTTACATAGGTAACAATAAATGTCATTATAGGGGTGGGCCACACCGTTAACAGGGCAAATAGGGGGAGAGGAATAAGGGCACTGGCCAGAGGGGCCCAACAAATATGTTTTGACCAGCCACATGTGTTGTGTCTGTGTGTTGATGGCTAGCATGGCTATTGGATACAAGGTGGAAATATCAACTCACCTCTTGAAAAAAAAAATACATTTGCGGTGGACGGCCAGAGGCGTATAATGTAAGAAAACGATTAAACTAACAAAGTTAGGTTTCAGCAAATATTCAATTAGAATGATGAATGGAGGTCCAATTAAAGGGACAGCTTACACCAGAATCTTTATTGTTTAAAAAGATAGATAATCCCTTTATTACCCATTCCCCAATTTTGCATAACCAACAAGGTTATATTAATATACTTTTTACTTCTGTGATAACCTTGTATTTAAGCCTCTGCAGACTGTCCCCTTATTTCAGTTCTTTTGACAGACTTGCATTTTATCCAATCAGTGCTGACTCCTAGGTAACGCCACGGACGTGAGCACAATGTTATCTATATTGCACACAGGAACTAACGCCCTCTATTTGTGAAAAACTGTCAAATGGATTCAGATAAGAGGGGGACCTTCAAGGGCTAAGAAATTAGCATATGAGCCTACCTAGGTTTAGCTTTCAACTAAGAATACCAAGAGAACAAAGCAAAATTGATAGTAAAAGTAAATTGGAAAGCTGTTTAACATTACATGTCTTATCTGAAACATGAACGTTTATTTTTGACTAGACTGTCCCTTTAATTTAATGCTTTCATTCTGTATAGCATTAGCAGAATGTTAAAATTTAGAATCACTTTAATATCCATGGAACATAATGTATGTCCAATAGATAACAATGTTTTAATTTAGGAACTAAGTACTTTTATCAACTAATACGTTACCTGTACTTTGCTGTTTTTCTCCTAACTTGTTCTGGATCTCACACTATGTTTCAGTGTAGTATTAGAGGGCATGAAAGTCACAATCAAAATCTCGTAATTCAGATAAAAAACACAGAATTTTAATAGACTTTTTAATGTAATTCTACTATCAAATTTACTTTATTCTGTTTGTTCAATGCCTCACTGGATAGGCTTATAAGCAGAAATAGAAAACTATGGAACTAGTTTGGGATTGGTGGCTACACCTATATGATTCTTGTTATTATTTCCACCAGTTGTTTTTAGCTAGATCCCAGTAGTGCTTTGTTACTCTGCAGCTGCTTTCACTATGTGTTAAAGGGGCAGTCAAGTCCAAAAAAAACTTTCATGATTCAGATAGGGCATGTAATTATAAACAACTTTCCAATTTACTTTTATCACCAATTTTGCTTTGTTCTCTTGGTATTCTTAGTTGAAAGCTAAACATAGAAGGTTCATATGCTAATTTCTTAGACCTTGAAGGCTGCCTCTAATCTAAATGCATTTTGAAAGTTTTTCACCACTAGAGGGCATTAGTTCACGTGTTTCATCGAGATAACATTGAGCGCATGCTTGTGAATTTACCATGGAGACAGCTCTGATTGGCTAAAATTCAAGTCTGTCAAAAGAACTGAAATAAGGGAGCAGTCTGCTGAGGCTCAGATACAAGGTAATTACCGAGGTAAAACGTGCATAATTATAACTGTGTTGGTTATGCAAAACTGGGGAATTGGAAATTAAGGGATTATCTATCTTTTAAAACAACAAAAATTCTGGTGTTGACTGTCCCTTTAAACCCATTTTTTTTTACTTTTATAGCCCTCTAATGAGCAATAATTAACTGAGAATATTCATAATTTTTGTGCTGCTTAGTAAGAAACGGTTGATACATTTTAGCAAAATTCCACAGGCAAAGGATGCAAGATGAGGTTACTCCTCGAATTTAAAGGGAGAAAAGTAGTTTTACTTATCACTTATTAAGGGGCCCATTCTCTAAAGGTCTCTAGGCTGGTGAGATTATTTAAATGGACAGTAAAAACCAGAATTTTTGTTGTTTAAAAAGGTAGATAATCCCTTTATTACCCATTCCCCAATTTTGCGTAACCAACACAGTTATAATAATATACTTTTAACCTCTGTGATTACCTTGTATCTATGCCTCTGCAAACTGCCCCCTTATTTCAGTTCTTTTGACAGACTTGCATTTTTAGCCAATCAGTGCTGACTCCTAGGAGCTTCACGTGCCTGAGCTCAATGTTATCTATATGAAACACATGAACTAACGCCCTCTAGTGGTGAAAAACTATCAAAATGCTTTCAGAGTAGAGGCAGTCTTCAAGGTCTAAGAAATTAGCATATGGACCTCCTAAATTTAGCTTTCAACTAAGAATACCAAGAGAACAAAGCAAATTACATGCCCTATTTAAATCATGAAAGTTTATTTTGGACTTTACTGTCCCTTTAAGAATGCTCACCAGCACTTCTATTTCCCTGGTGGAATTCTCTTAAGCCATTTTTGAAAATAGGGTGTCTCACTAAGGGACAGATATTGCATTTATGTATGGGAAGGAGACGCATACATTACAATAATGCACAATGAAAACCATAATTTAAAAATCATACAAAATATTTTATAAAAAATGTAAAATGTGTATTCAAATTACACAGGAATCAATCATATTAAATATGCACAGCATAAATTGCAATTTAAGTATACTGGATGTGCAAAAAAATCATACTGATAGGTACAAAATACAAATTTTAATTTTTATTGTAAAATCGGTCGAACATGGGCGTTCCATGGGCGTGTATAAAATTGTCTCTCAAAACCCAGATTAATTCTCTAAAAATGTTCACTCCACAGATCCCACAGATTTTTCTCGCAAATTAAAAACTGGCGAGTTTTTATCAAAATATTCAAAACACTTATTACTATGAAAGGAAAACCTGTGTATACAGAAATAACAGCAGATTTAAGGTACAGTTCACTGAAAACAGCATCATTTGATTTGCATGAGGTGTAATATTAAAGTGTAAACATATGTCAAGTTCTCTCCGTATGTACTCCACCCTTCATCTCAGACTTTCACATAGCACAGAGCTCTCATTAATTCTATTGGAGACATCTCGCCACTCGCAGGGACAGCCCATTTCTTTGAGAATTGCACCAAGACTGTTGTCCCTGCGAGGCTAAACCTGTTTTTTCATGTTTGTGGTGGTGACGTTTTGAGAATCGAGCCCTACAAGAGGTCTGTTCACAACAGTGTGAGTAACTGAGTATGTAACTGAGTATGTACTGACAGTGATCAGACGTAGGAATAGTCAACTGAAATATTGAACCTGGAGAAAAAAGCCAACTATTCTCTAAATGCAAGTTAGTTGTTTTTGTTTTTTTAACCAATTTAAAGATCACAGTTTTGAAAATAAAATATCTTACTTGTTTTTACTAAGAATGGTTTGCAAGAAACTTGTGTTCAATTTGTTCAATCTAGTAGACGTTATAGACAGGGATTTCATGTGGCATACTCTTCACTGACTTGCCGACTTGCTATAGCTGTGACTAAATAATATAACAGCCCTCAGATGTAAAATGTTTAGTGAGTTCAGCTATTAGATATTAACATAATAGAATGGTCTGTTAGTGATATTCACCCTGTACTGAAATAACTCTTCAGACCATGACAGGTTAGAGAGTTCATTTACTGACTTGTCAAACACACTGCAGTATAGAGAGAAAAAAAAAAATCTTTTTCTGTGGGAGGGGTTAGTCTCAAACCTAGGTTTTTATATACAGGAGACAGGGCATTCCTGATCTCCATATATGTTAATACAATTCATGATTGGCCAGAAATCCATGCATTTTTCAAAACACGGTTACAAAATATTTAAATAACAATTCTACACAGTTTAAAGGAACACTGAACCCACATTTTTTCTTTCGCGATTCAGATAGAGCATGCAATTTTAAGCAACTTTTTAATTTACTATTATCAATTTTTCTTTGTTCTCTTGCTATCTTTATTTGAAAAAGAAGGCATCTAAGCTTTTTTATTAGTTCAGTTCTCTGGACAGCACTTTTTTTTTTATTGGTGGATGAATTTATCCACCAATCAGCAAGAACAACCCAGGTTGTTCACCAAAAATAGGCCGGCATCTAAACTTACATTCTTGCATTTCAAATAAAGATGCCAAGAGAATGAAGACAATTTGATAATAGGAGCAAATTAGAAATTTGTTTAAAATGCCATGCTCTATCTGAATCACAAAAGAAAAAAATTGGGTTCAGTGTCCCTTTAAGTCAGCAAGTTTTAGTTAAGCTAAAAACCAAAATGTATGCTTACCTGATAAATTTCTTTCTTTCCGGATATGGTGAGTCCACGGCTTGAGTAATTATTGTTGGGAATATAACTCCTGGCTAGCAGGAGGAGGGAAAGAGCACCACAGTTAAACTGTTAAGTATCACTCCCTTACCCACAACCCCCAGTCATTCGATCAAAGGGAATTGGAGAAAAAGGAGTAACACAAGTGGTTAGAGTCAAAAGAACAACTGTCTTAAAATAAAGGGTGGGGCCGTGGACTCACCATATCCAGAAATAAATAAATTTATCAGGTAAGCATACATTTTGTTTTTCTTTCCTAAGATATGGTGAGTCCACGGCTTAAGTAATTACTGTTGGGAACCAATACCCAAGCTAGAGGACACAGATAAATAGTTAGGGGCAAGACAGGCAGTCCTAAACAGAAGGAACCCACCGCTTGAAGAACCTTTCTCCCAACAGAAGCCTCAGCCGAGGCAAAAATATAAAATTTGTAAAATTTGGGAAAAGTATGTAGAGAAGACCAAGTTGCAGCCTTGAAAATTTGTTCCACAGAAGCTGCATTTTTGAAAGCCCAAGAAGAGGAATACAGCTCTTGTGGAATGAGTCGTAATTCTCTCAGGAGGCTGCTGTCCAGCCGTCTCATAAGCCAAACAAATTATACTTAATAACCAAAAAGAAAGAGTAGTAGCAGTAGCTTTCTGAGCTTTACGTTTCCCAGAGAAACAGACAAAGAGGGCAGAGGACTGGCGAAAATCCTTAGTCACCTGTAAGAACAATTTAAGAGCATGTACAACATCCAAATTGTGTAACAAACGTTCTTTGGAAGAAGGATTAGGACACGGAGAGGGAACAACAATTTCCTGATTGATATTTCTATTAGAAACAACCTTAGGAAGGAAACCTAACTTAGTACAAAGAACCACCTTATCGGCATGAAAAATAAGATAAGGGGAATCACACTGCAGAGCTGAGAGTTCCGAGACTCTTCGAGCAGAAGAGATAGCAACAAGAAACAAAACCTTTCAAGATAACTTATTGTCTATGGAATGCAAAGGCGCAAACAGAGTCAGCTGTAAAACTTTAAGAACAACGTTAAGGCTCCAAGGAGGAACAACAGACTTAAAGACAGGCCTGATTTTGACCAAGGCCTGACAAAAAGATTGGACATCTGGCACATCCGCCAAACGTTTATGTAGTAAAACTGATAAAGCAGAAATCTGACCCTTCAGGGTACTGACTGACAATCCATTTTCCAAGCCTTCATAAAGAAAAGATATAATTCTAGGAATTCTTTTTTTTTTTTTTTTAAATATATCTTTATTTACCAATTCGGTATACAAATCATGTAAGAAATAAAACACAAGGAGAACAAAATAAGAGGGACCAGGGGGATACAAAAATCTTGTAAATACAGTACAGTTAAAGTAAGTACAGGAAACTTCACAGTCTCTATATATAAACAAACTTTTTCTTCAAATCTTAAAACAGACTGTATTCAACCCAGCGTCTGTGGGAATGCATCTCCTGGCATTGCCCCTTTCAAAGAAAAATTTTCTAAACAAATATTCGAAGACTTCCTGCATAATATCAATAAATACATTTTATACCGAATTGGGGTTTTTCTAATGAAAATAAAAAACACATTTTATAATCAAACAGATCAAGAACTAAAAACATAAAAGACAAAAAAAAAAAAAAAGAAAACCCGAATGCAGGGACCCGACCCCTCTCGCCCTAACATCCTCTCTCCATCCACATTAGATTTTGGATTTTATTTCTAGTCAATGTCAACCTGAGTCTAGCTATTCATTTTCCTTTGCTTACTACAGGTGTGATCAGTACCATTCAGATGGGAAAACATTTGAAAGAATCAATGACTCGAAAAATTCCGATCTGCGAAAGTTACGAACAATCGTAAACTGAATAGCCAGCGGGTAGGACAAAATAACTTTTAACCATTTCAAATTTTTTTTTTTAATCCTTTTCTCTTCTAGGGGGGCTATATTCATTTGTTCAAAAACTATCTGGGCATGTATGGTATTTATGAAACAGCCCATTGTGGGGGCTTTTCTATTCTTCCAATCTTTTAGTATAAGATTGCGACCAAGCATAATTACCGTATTTATAAGGTTAATATTCGCTCCATTGTAATCCATGTTGTAAAGAAAGAAGATATGTTTAGCTTGGATTTTTAGTCTAAAGTCTAGTACCTTATTAAGCCAAAATTCCACTTTTCTCCAGAACTGGGCCATTTTGGGGCAGTTCCAAAAACAATGTATTATATCTGCACGCGGATTATTGCATCTTGGGCATTTTAATACCGAGTTCAGATACCATTTAGATATTTTCCAGGGTGTCAGGTAAACGTTATTCAATAGTTTTATATGTGATTCTTTCCATGTTGACGGAATGTTCGCACCTTGTGTCCACTTGTAACTTGCAATCAGCAATTCTGCAGAAATGTCCGGGATTCCACTTTAGGACTAAATTATCCCTAAACATTTGGGCCTGCTTTGCCAGCATAATTTTGTATAATAACGCTATACTATGTTTGCCTGACTTATAGCTAGCTATATATTTTTCTACCTCCCCCCAACCATTCACGTCTGAATTTGGTTTATTAATTCCTGTTATATAATGTCTAATCTGGAGATAGGCAAAGAAGTTCTTGTTAGATAGACAAAATTCTCTCGCAATATCTTCAAAGGTTTTTATCTGGGACATGTTATTTAAACATTGATATATATAAAGCAGTCCTTTATGCATCCAAGTTTTGTATATTTCATGCGCGATGCCAGGTGTAAATTTTGGATTACCTCGTATCGGGAGGAACGGGGTAATTTCAAAATTGACTTTGAGCATTATACTGAGTTTCTGCCATGCTTCGATAGTATTAGATATTATCTTTAGCTTTTTAATATGGGATGGTAGTTGTGTCATTGGGCAATGTAATAGGGCTTTCAAGGAGAAAGGTGCGCTCAGGCTTTCCTCTATGGATAGAAGTGTAAGATAATTGGCTTCTGATAACCAGTCAATTGCCGATCGAGCTAATATAGCAATGTTGTATTTTCTAATGTCTGGAAAAGATAAACCTCCTTCTTCCAATGTCGGTGTTAGTTTAGCTATAGAAAGCATATGTCTTTAATTATTCCACATGAAATTGGCACAATCTGCATTGAACCTTTTATTATCTTGGGCCAGAATAAACAATGGAATATTTTGCATAATATAGATCAGTTTGGGGAGTAAGATAGATTTAATAATCATTACTTTGGCTGAAAGAGAAATAGGGAAGTTACTCCATTGTAGCAATTTCTCTGATGCTTTTTTAAAAAAGGGAGCATAATTTAAACTATACCATTGCTTGGGGTCAGCATGAAAGTATATTCCAAGATATTTAATACTAAGTGTATCTTGGAAAGGATATTCTTGTAGACTATCTTTATTTTTATTGATCCATAAGATTTCAGACTTATTAGCGTTAATTTTATAGCCCGAAATAGAGCCAAACAAGTCAATAATCCTTAGGGCCTGTGGTATGTTTTTCTTTGTATTTTTAATATATAGGAGCAGGTCATCCGCATACAAGGATAGAACAAGTTTTTCTTCCCCTAACCTAATTCCTTGCAGCTCTTGCCGCATCATTATAGCAAGTGGTTCTATGGCCACATTAAATAATAGCGGTGAGAGTGGGCAGCCTTGTCTCGTCCCCCGGTATAGTGTAAGGTATGTAGTGTGGCTACCGTTTATTAATATATTAGATCTCGGGTGGTCGTATATGGTTTTAATGAATTTAAGAAACTGGCCTGTAAAGCCAAATTGCGATAACGTGGTGAAGAGATGGTCCCAGATTATAGCATCGAATGCTTTTTCAGCATCAATTGTTATTAAGGCAAAGTCCTGTTTGATTACTGTTTTTTCTGAGAGTTTATTCCATAGATAATCTAATACTAGTGCTACCTTCCGTGTATTTTTGGTTAGTGATCTTTGGTGCATGAAACCCACCTGATCCTGATGTATAATAGGGTCTAAACATATTTTCAGTCTGTTGGCAATGATATGAGTTAATAGCTTATAATCTGTATTAAGCAATGAGATCGGTCTATATGACTTCGGATCTAATGCCGGTTTACCCTGTTTCAGTATCAATGTTATTGTAGACTCAGAAAAATACTTTGATATACTTTGGCCCTCAATAAAATAACCATTAAATAGTTGTACTAAGACATCTGTTATCTCTGTTATGAGTATCTTGTACATTTCAGCGGGCATTTGGTCTGGGCCGGGAGCTTTATTAAGTTTAGCATTTTTAATCGCTTCCACTACTTCTTCTTGAGTTATTGGTCTATTTAGCTCATTGGCCAACTCTTGTGCTAATTTAGGAAGGCGAATTTTGTACCAAAAGTTAACTTTATTATAAATATCAATTTCTTTAGCTGCGTATAGATTTTGATAGAATTTCAGAAATTCGTTTTTAATTTTATCTTGATCTGTTACTCTTTCTGTCCCATCATAGATAGCTTCTATTACATTGGATTTTTTCCTAACTTTATCCAGTCTAGATAGAAACTTAGTTGACTTCCCATATTGGCCTTTGTACTTAGCACTTATCTTTAATTCTTCCCATGCAACTTTCTGTTTGATGAAAATATCCCTTTCTGTTCTGGCCCCATTATACTTATCTCTTAATCTTCTGGAAGGATTGCTTATATATTTTGAGTATGCATTCTGGACTTGCTTAGAGAGCTGATTCTCCTTCATCTGCAACTTCTTTTTTTTTTTAATCATATAGGCTTTAATCTCACCTCTTAGATAGGCCTTTGCCGTTTCCCAAAAGATTTCAGTCTTTTCTCTATATGATCTATTTAGAAAGGCAAATTCTTTCCATTTATGTGTTAACCAGTTATTAAATTCTAGGTCATTAACTAGATATTTTGGGGAAAAAAAATCATTTCTTTCATTTCTCTGAAAGGAATGAAGGTGTATATCTAAAGAGATAATTGCGTGATCGGAAATCAAGATGTCAAATATCTTTGTTTGCGTGTCTAGTTTAATCAAAGAGCTGGATATCAGAAAGAAATCTATTCGGGATAAAGAACCATAAGTTTTTGAATCGCAAGTATAGGACTTCATATCAGGGGATTGCAAACGTCATATGTCATGTAGTTTCAGATTTTTGCATAATTGCTTGAATATTCTGGACTTCTGACCAGAGAAAGTGGAGTTCCTGGGACTAAATTTGTCTAAGGTTTCTGAGGGTATTAGGTTGAAATCACCCGCTAGGACTATATTCTGATCCATAAAATTAGTTAACATAAAGACTAAACTATTCCAAAAAATAGGGTCTGTTTTATTAGGGCCATATACATTGCAGATCACCATTTTAGCACCCTCGACCTGTATCTCCAGTAAAACCCATCTTTCATCAGGGTCTAGAGTTATTTTTATAATATTATATGCCAATTTTTTATTTAACAGGATAGCTACTCCTTTTTTCCTTCTGGAACAGGGGGTGGCAATCACCTCCCCAACCCATTTACATTTTAGCTTGGCAGCTTCCTCTTGTTTTAAGTGTGTTTCTTGTATTAGAGCTATATCAGGGTTATGTTTACCCAGTTGTCTAATTATTGTTTTCCTCTTGATTGGGGAGGTGATGCCTCCCACGTTCCAAGAAAGCAATCTAATGTTACCCTTCATCTTATCAGTCTGTTATATAAAAATTGGGAGAGATTGGGGAGAAACCCGTGTAGAAGAGGGGAAGGGGGAGAGGGGGAGAGCAAAAAAAAAAAAAAAAAAAAAGAACAACAATTCCAAACAAAATAAAAATTATTTACAACAAAAACCTTAACAGCCAGAGCCTGGTATTCTCTCTCTATATACTTAGACACTTTTTCCATATTGAGCGGAAGCAGTAGCACCCTGCAAGGGAGACACATACATACTCTATTTTATAGCTGTCCCAACCCTCATGTGAGTGTTAGCTTATGATCTGTAAAGTAACCTTTAGCTTCTTCTACGTTGTCTAATCTGACTATGCCTTCCTTTTCTTCTATAATTATCCTTGCAGGATAAACTAATTTTGCTAGGAAACCTTCTTTTATCAATTTGGTGCAAAAAGGAGCCATTTCTTTCCTCCTGAAAGCAGTGTCAGCGGAATAGTCTTGGAACATTAAGATTTTATTATCTTCTATGTGAAAGTTATCTGCTTTCCTATATAACCGGAGAATATTTATCTTATCTTGAAAATTTAGAAATTTTATCAAAATTGGTCTATATATATTTTTACCATTGGCTCTGCTTCTAGGGGGGCCCAACCTGTGCGCCCGTTCTACCGCTATTGGTATTTGCGTATGATCTACTCCTAGAGCTTGGGGCAATATTGTCGTAGCAAAATAGAATAGATCTTTTGATTGATCTGACTCAGGGACACCTATGATTTTTAAATTGTTCCTCCTTGAGCGGTCTTCAAGGTCATCTAACCTAGCGGTTAGATTCATATTTTTTTTTTCTAGCTCTGAAATTTTTTGGGACTGGTTGTTGGTTATGTCCTCAACTTCTGAAATTCTATCTTCTGCTTCTGAAAGTCTATTAGCAAATACTTTTAATTCTGCCGATAGACTAGAAATTTGAATCTTTAAATGTTCAAACTGCGGGAGGAAAATATCACTAAGTTGAGTGATTAGAGGTTGTAGGTCTATTTTTGGGTTTAAACCTTCGTTTATATTCTCAGCCATAATATCAGATGTACGTGGCCTTCTATCCTTACTTTTTGGGGGCATGGTCGGAGAAGGTGTGTTGTGCAGGAGGAGAAATTTTTCCATATATTTCTCGTGTTGAAGAGGGCGGGTGGTAAGAAAATAAAAAAAGAATATAAATCGCAAACTAGGTGAAACGGGGCAGTGCTAACAAAAAAAACAAAAAATAGTGCTGATCTTTTTTTTTTTTTTTTTTTTTTTGGGGGGAGTAAGCCCCAGGTGCAAAAGTATATTTGTTATATAAAAATATATGTGTTACTAGTGCGAAAAAAAGAGAGGAGAAGGGTGTGTATTAACCTGTGTGAATTACGTGATCATGCCCAGAGATAAATATATGATAAAGCACTAGATAGACCTAAGTTGTGTCCTATTTGACTATGGCTTTGGTTTTTAGGCCTTATAGCCTAGTTTAAGTCCAGAGAGCTTTCCCCCCCTTTTTTCTGTCTCTCCTCAACTCTCTGTTCTTCCTTTCCTTCCCCTTTCTTGTCCTGTGTTTTATTTTATAACCACTCTGGGATTATTTTGTTTGAGTTCTTATATAATGTTTAGCCCAATACTTTTGGCAGCTTATTATGTATACTTATAGTCAAAATCTATTCAGGTCATACAATACATAGTTACAATATATCAAAGTATGGACCTCTTAGTCACTTAACATTACACACTCGAAAACTTCAATGTTGCCAATATTCAGAAAGGGAGAGAAAAAGAAGAGGAGAAAGAGAAAAGGAGAAAAAAAAAGGAAATAAGAAACAAAAACTTTACAACTTGAGTTGCAGCACTTAATGGGCATCCATACTATTCCTAGTCAGCAATAAAAAATTTCACTACTAAACTATAAGAAATAACAAGGTATATATTGTAGCAGTCTTTTCCTAACTTTATGCTATGCTCCTTATTCCTGGGGAGAGTCAGGGCAAAATCAGGAAACCATTAGCAGGACTGATTAACATTCAGAACGACCTTATAGTATAATCATATGGCCTAGATATATATGAAGACATACATGTAAATACCTACATATCTAGAAGTGAATATAATACAGGTGAGAAAACATATAAGAATAACACATGGAATATTCGCAGGTTTTGTAATTCTATCTGTATTAGATGGAATTTTAATAACCTATCCTTGTCCTCATAGATATTGCGGACCTTAGTGCCTGCGAGAGTCTATGACAGAGATATATATATGAGTAAATTTCCAACAGGTCGCAGTCTCTGTCCGGTACTAGGTCCCACAGTCACGCTTTTATAGAAGAGCAAGATTTAATGCAGTAAACCACACTACTGATATTATATCAAGGATAATAACAGTGTACTATGCAGGCTGCATTTTTTAAGAATGTCTCTTTAACATTGGGTAGCAGCAGACTATTTATATGTGGCCAGGCTCCCCCTGGCAGGCCAATAATATTTACAGATATGTCTCTTTAGCTGCAAGCATACAACCTCCAAGATTTTTTCCAGCAAACTAAGTTTCACTGCTAGGATATAAGCTCTGTTAAGTGTTAGTGTCATTCAAAGGCCCAGGTGTCTCTTTAAGCAAGCAGCAAGCTGGGTGTTAGTATGCAGAAGCGGGTCCTTGCGGGTTTTTTTTTTTTTTTTTGCTTTCAGAGTCTGAGTCTGAGTCTGAGTGATATAAAGCTATATAGAAAGCTGTGTAACATGCACAATATAGTAAGGCAGAAATAGGCAGTCAGTTGAGGCACCAGTTATTATAATACACAGTTTAGAGATCTTACCCTGAAACCAGATAGTTCTGTTGGAGCAGGTTATGTTGCGGCAGGCGTCGTACAATCTTAGTGCCCCTGCATGTCTATAAGAAGTGGTCCACATCATAGAGACCAGAGCTGGGAGACGTATGCAGTAGGATTTCAAGGGCTTACCGCTGTGCTAACGTGTGGCCTCAGGGAGGTCTCAGAGTGCAGCTTCCAGGCGGCACCCTCCGTATCTCAGTATTCCTAGCGGGAGCGTCTTGTCACAGGGAGCCCGAAAGTATGGACTGGGTCTGCAGGCACAGGCTCCTGCAGCATACGTCTGGGCTGCTGTAGCTCCCCCGGCGGGCTTGATGTTACTATATAGCGGTATTCTTTGCTGTGGCCACTTGTTCTGGCCGGCCGCTGTCAGATGTAGCAGCCGGTAGGTTTTCCACTCTTCTCCGGGTAGCCCTTGCCTCCTGTTGCTGTATCGCCTTAGGGGTTGCTGGACCTTACCCCTCGATGTGGAAAGCGCTTTGGGTGACCCCTGCTCTGGGGCTTCGGCTGTGGCTCTAGCGAATGAGCCTTCGGACGGCTACAGAGATGCTTCCAAGTCGGACCCTGGGGATAGTAGGGTCGTGTCCTAGGGAGTATACCAGGTACTCCGGCAATGGACCTTGACGGGAGTTTAGGCCTTCAGCAAGCTCTTACAGGTAACACGCTACTCTCTCGTGCACCTGTTAGCTCCTCCTCCTACAGGAAGCATCCCACCACTGGAGAAGTGTCCTAATTCTAGGAATTCTAATTCTACTCCAAGAGTAGCCCTTGGATTCACACTAATAAAGATATTTACGCCATATCTTATGGTAAATCTTTCTAGTAACAGGCTTGCGAGCCTGAATCATGGTCTCAATGACCAACTCAGAAAAACCACGCTTAAGCAGAATTAAGCGTTCAATCTCCAAGCAGTCAGCTTAAGAGAAACGAGATTTTGATGAAGGAAGGGACCCTGAATCAGGAGGTCCTTCCTCAGAGGTAGTCTCCAAGATGGGAGAGATGACATCTCCACTAGGTCTGCAAACCAGATCCTGTAAGACCACGCAGGGGCTATCAGAATCACAGACGCCCTCTCCTGTTTGATATGAGCAATGACTCGTGTAAGGAGAGCAAATGGAGGAAACAGGTAGGCCAACCTGAAAACCCAAGGAACCGCCAGAGCATCTATCAGAACGGTTCTGACGGGACGCCACCAGATCTAGCTCCGGAACCCCCCATTTGAGGACTAACGTGGAAAACACCTCCGGATGGAGTTCCCACTACATGGGAAGAAAAATATGTCTGCTCAGAAAATCCGATTCACAGTTGTCTACTCCTGGAATGTGGATAGCAGATAGACAGCAATTGTGGGTCTCTGCCCACTGAAGAATCTGAGTAACCTCCTTCATGGCTAAGGAACTCCAAATTCCTCCCTAGTGATTGATGTAAGCCACAGAGGTTATGTTGTCTGACTGGAACCTGATAAACTGGGCTGAGGACAACTGAGGCCGAGCCAATAGTGCATTGTAAATCACCCTCAACTCCAAAATATTGATGGGAAGAGCAGACTCCTCCTGAGTCCAAAGGCCCTGAGCTTTTAACACTTCTACACTGTTTCCCAGCCCAGCAGGCTGGCGTCCATGGTTACGATCACCCAGTAAGGTCTCGGAAAGCATGTGCCCTGAGACAGATGTTCCTGAGAAATCCACCATGGGAGAGAGTCCCTTGACGACTGATCTAACTCTATTCTCTGAGATAGATCAACATGGTCGCCATTCCATTGTCTGAGCATGCACAACTGGAGAGCTCTCAAATGGAATTGAGCAAAAGGAATGATGTCCATGGAAGCCACCATCAGACCGATTTCCTCCATAAATTGAGCCACTGAAGGATAAGCAGTAGCCTGAAGAGATAGGCAAAACGAAATTATTTTGTTTTTCTTGACCTCTGTCAGAAAACTCTTCATCAATAGAGAATCTATTATGGTCCCTAAGAACACTACTCTTGTAGCAGGGGAAAGAGAGCTTTTTTCCAGATTCACATTCCATCCGTGTGAACGAAAAAAAGACAACAATATCTCTGTGTGAGATTTTGCTTGTTTAAAAGATGGTGCCTGAACCAATATGTCATCCAGGTAGGGTGCCACAGCAATGCCATGAGAACGGATCATTGCCAAAAGACCCCACAGAACCGTGGCTAGACAAACTGGAAATGTTTGTCTAGAAAGGCAAATCTCAGGAATCTGTGATGGTCCCTGTGAATAGGAACATGAAGATACACATCCTTTAGGTCTATGGTTGTCATGAACTGACCCTCTTGTACTAAAGGAAGAATCGAGCATATAGTCTACATCTTTAAGGATGGAACTTTGAGAAACTTGTTTAGACACTTCAAGTTTAGAATGGGGCGGAAAGTAAAACCTGAGACCCTGTTCCTGCACTGGAACTATCACTCCCAGGGAGGAAAGATGTTGTATACATTTCAAGAATGCCTCTCTCTTTATCTGGTCTGCAGATAATCTTGAGAGATGGAATCTGCCTCTAGGAGGAAAAGTCTTGAATTCCAATTTGTAACCCTAGGATACTATGTCCACACTCCAGGGATCTGGGACATCTCGTATTCAGGCTTCAGAGAACTGAGAAAGTCTGCCCCCCCACCTGACCCGATCCCGGTTCGGGGGCAAACCCTTTATGCTGATTTGGAATCAGCTGCAGGTTTCTTTGATTGTTTCCCCTTGTTTCAAGACTGATTGGGTTTCCAACAAGACTTGGATTGTTCCTGCTTGGAAGAAGAAGGGGAAGGCTTTCCTCTAAAGTTACGAAAGGAATGAAAATTACTCTGATGTCCTTTAGGCCTATTCTTCTTATCTTGAGGTAGAAAAGACTCTTTTCCACCCGTAATATCAGAGATAATTTCTGACAAACGGGGTTCAAACAAGGTTTTGCCCTTGTAAGGAATCGCCAGAAGATTGACTTTAGAGGAAATCTCCGCAGACCAGGATTTCAACCATAATGGCCTGCGGGCTAGGACAGCAAAACTAGAAGTTTTAGCTCCTAGACTAACAACCTGTAAAATTGCATCTGCAATAAAGGAATTGGCCAACATAAGAGCTTTAATCCTATCTTGAATTTCATCCAAGGAAGTGTCTATTTGAAGAGAATCAGACAAGTGACCCAATTTATCAACAGTGCGGATCAGGTCCGCAAGACCTTGCTGAATGCAGAGAGCAATATGCTCTCCGTATTCAGCATTGCACAAGCAGTTAACAAGAGCTGCTTGTGCAACGCCGCCCCCTGCAGACTCGTGGCCAATGGGCCGCCAGCAGGGGGTGTCAATCAACCCGATTGTACTCGATCGGGTTGATTTCCGACGATTCCTGTCCGCCTCATCAGAGCAGGTGGACAGGGTTATGGAGCAGCGGTCTTTAGACCGCTGCTTCATAACTGCTGTTTCTGGCGAGTTTGAAGACCTGCCAGAAACACGGGCCCACAAGCACCGTTCAGAGCTTGATAAATGGGCCCCAAGGCATCGAACCAATAAGATGCCGCACTAGTCACAGTGGCAATACACACCGCAGGTTGCCATTGGTGACCTTGATGAACATAAATATTTTTCAAATAAGCTTCCAGCTTCTTGTTCATTGGATTCTTCAATGAGCAGCTATCCTCAATAGGAATAGTGGTTCTCTTAGCCAGTGTGAAAATGGCCCCTTCAACTTTGGGTAAAGTATACCAAGGGTCTTTAATGGAGTCCTCGACAGGAAACATTTTCTTAAAAATGAGAGACAGGGAAAAAGACACTCCTTTTTTTCTCCCATTCCTGTGAGATTATCTCCCTAACACGGTCCGGCAGGGAAAAACCTCTGAAGTGGAAGGTTCATCAAATAAACTATTAAGTTTACTAGATTTCTTAGGAGTGACAATGACAGGGGTATCGGAGTAATCTAAAGTAGCTAAAACCTCCTTTAACAATACACAAAGTTGTTCAAGCTTAAATCGGAAGGATACCACCTCAGTTTCAGAAGAAGGAATTATACTGTCCGAATCTGAGATTTCACCCTCAGAAAGTCCTGATGTATCTTTCTCATCAGACTTATGAGAAAGGGCAACTTGGGAAGCAGAACTGAAGACAGGCATTTTACTTTCTGAATTTCTAGATTTCCTCTAATCTGGGAATGGCAGTTAATGCCGCAGATACCGCTGAAGATACATGGGCAGCAATTTCTGCTTTTAAATAAACTCCACTGAGAGTTATAGAGAAACCACAGGACACTGCATGTGATGCCATTGAGGCTTGGGACATAGCAGGAGAAAGCTTAGGTATTATTTTAACAGCATCATCCTGAGAGACATTAGGCTAAAAAATGATACCTTTATTTTGCAAGGTTTTCTTGACACATGAAGAACAAAATTGCATAGGAGCTGCAATTTGTGCATCTAAACATAATAAGCATGAATTCATGAGAGCAGGCTCTTGCTCCATATCAGACATATTGTGAAACAGTAAATAAACTTGTACAGATAAGTTTCAAAGATTTTAATATTCAATTAAAATAAGCCAAGGAAAAAATACACTTTAAATTTTATCCCAAATTAGGATCGATCCCCAGCTAAAATTTTGTGATAAAAGTTCAGAAAAAACATTTAATAAACATCACATAAACTTCTAAAATACCCCTCAGGCAACCCCACACCTCAATTACTGAGGTGCCTTACCGCTACAACTTTTTCCTCAGAAATGTTATGTAATGTAATGTTTAGTAATGCCGGTCATGTGACTGCAACTGCCGAGCTCAAATTACTGCTGCGACACAGAGAGGCACTACTTCCTGGTACACTGAGTACCAGAAATAACCGTTTTCTCAAACCTGACAGTTTAAAATGTTGCTTTGTTTTATTTTAAAGCAAAGGGGAAATGAATAAGTTGCTGAAATAGAAAATTCAGCCTTACTTTCAGTTTAAACTTGCATTGTTTTATCAAGTAAATATGTTTCAGAAAAGAAAGCCTAATAAAAATATTTTACCCTTTCTTTTTAAAAGAGTTTCAATGTTAGTCTCACACATGCTACAGTGCCTGCTTCATGCCCCAGTGTAACCCATACAACAGGATTATCTATGTTCCAATAAAAAAGCAGTGTTTTTAATTTGTTAAGTGCATGGTCTCCCCAACTAGAAGAAAAAGCACTTACCTGCTCCGCTGTCCGGCATGTAGACAGTTACAAGGTATGAGAGGACACAATTCCTCACAGAGACCTTTGAAAAAGAAAGAACAGAGTAGCCAACTCTAGCTTTCTAAACTAGAGCAGCAATTGTTAGGAAAACGCAGTAAGTACCTCTTTACAAGTTCCTAACTTCTTTAAAGCCACCACAACCCGACTGCAAGGAATGACGTGGAATACGGCTATACCCCAAAACTTGCTTGTAGATGAAATCAAAATTTTTCTTCAGACACCTAAACTTCACCTCCTACATGCACCGAAGGCAAAGAGAATGACTGGGGGTTGTGGGTAAGGGAGTGATACTTAGCAGTTTAACTGTGGTGCTCTTTGCCTCCTCCTGTTGGCCAGGAGTGATATTCCCAACAATAATTACTCAAGCCGTGGACTCACCATATCTTAGGAAAGAAAGTAGGTGTTATTATGTCTGACTATACAGTATATCAAAAAGAGCAATGGTCAACACTAGAGAAAGAGATGAAATGTCTGCTTTTCTGAAACATTTCTATTGACCTAGTTTTATTCTAGTTATATTATTATTATTATTATTAATATTATTATAATATAACACACACACACACATATATATATATACTTTCGAACAGAGATATTTGATGTAATAGGATGCTATTTGTTTTTACTCACACAGGCTTGAAATTCAGGAAATTAAACGTGAATAGATGACTCTTGAAAAATGTAAGTATTACAAGAACCAGACAAACACAGTTTTATCTCTAGCTTATAGTCCCCTTCAGACAGGATGGCCCTCCTCACTATTTGCCTACCTGACCCCTTTAGAACTAACTAAGCACTGCAGGGAAAAAGAAACACAGCAAGAGATATTTTTTTGTACAACAGGTGCATTTCGGTTTGGAATAAAAATTTTTTTTTCCATTAGCAAAAATACTTCTTGTAAAAGTTATTACAGTTTTTCATTGGCATACACACATATGCTGGAGTGACTCATGCACCAGTATTCAAACACCACACCTTCTCAGAGAACCAGCGGTGGCTTGCAAGACACAGGTTAAGGCTACACACTTTAATAAACACTTCAATACACACCATTGCCTGTTTTCTGAGAAGGGATTTGAATGCTGGTGAGCCGGGGCACTCACAGAATATGTGCACATTTTCCTATCCAGAAGAAAACTTCTTGACTTCATCTTCCACACCAAGAAAGAATGAGTCTGGGGTAAATTTAAAGATAATGTAAAGTAAAACATTAAATGTTAGGAATCAGATAGAGCATGGAATTTAAAAAAAACTTTCCAAATATCTTCTATTATTTAATTCTTTTGGTAGCCTTTGTTGAAGAACATATCTAGGTAGGCAATTTTTTTTATTGTGCTTTAGAAAGCCATGAAAAAATAGTAAAAGAACTATAGATCTTATGCATTTCAGACTAAATGGCCATAATCATAAATCTCAATTGCTCTTTGTGCAAATCTTAAAATCATGTGTCTCTAAATTCATTGGTTGATAATAAAATCAAGCAGTTAACCATTTACAGGCTGGATGACACTGACAATATTAATTCCCAGTATAGGCCTAGATTACAAGTGAAGCGCGCTATTGATAGCACATGGTGTATAAAATATTTATATGCACACGCATATATATATATATATATATATATATATATATATATATATATATACTGTATATATACAATATATATATATATATATATATATATATATGCACACTCACCAGCCACTTTATTAGGTACACCTTGCTAGTATTGGGTTGGACCCCCTTTTGCCTTCAGAACTGACTTAATTCTTCATGGCACAGATTCAAGGTGATGGAAACATTCCTCAGAGATTTTGGTCCATATTGACATGATAGCATCACACAGTTGCTGTAGATTTGGCTGCTGCACATCCATGATGCGAATCTCCCGTTCCACCACATCGCAAAGGTGCTCTATTGGATTGAGATCTGGTGACTGTGGAGGCCTTTGGAGTATATTGAACTAATTGTCATGTTCAAGAAACCAGTTTGAGATGATTTGAGCTTTGAGACATGGGCCTCTAGTTATCAAAGTCTGGCGGACCTGATCCGACAGTGCGGATCAGGTCCGCCAGACTTTGCTGAATACGGAGAGCAATACGCCGTATTCAGCATTGCACCAGCAGCTCACAAGAGCTGCTGGTGCAACGCCGCCCCCTGCAGACTCGCAGCCAATCGGCCGCCAGCTGGGGGTGTCAATCAACCCGATCGTACTTGATCGGGTTGATTTCCGGCGATGTGTGTCCGCCTGCTCAGAGCAGGCGGACAGGTTATGGAGCAGCGGTCTTTGTGACCGCTGCTTCATAACTGCTGTTTCTGGTGAGCCTGCAGGCTCGCCAGAAACACGTGGCATCAATGATATGCCCCATGGTGCATTATCCTGCTGGAAGTAGCCATTAGAAGATGGGTAGACTGTAGTCATAAAGGGATGGACATGGTCAGCAACAATACTCAGGTAGGCCGTGGCATTTAAACAATGCTCAATTAGTACTAAGTGTGCCAAGAAAATATCCCCCATACCATTACACCACCACCACCAGCCTAAACCATTGTTACAAGGCAGGATGGATCCATGCTTTTATGTTGTTTATGCCAAATTCTGACCCTACCATCTGAATTCGCAGGAGAAATTAAGACTCATCAGACCAGGCAATGTTTTTCCAATCTTCTATTGTCCAATTTTGGTGAGCCTGTGCAAATTGTAGCCTCAGTTTCCGGTTCTTAGCTGACAGGAGTGGCACCCGGTGTAGTCTTCTGCTGCTGTAACCCATCTGCTTCAAGATTCAACGTGTTGTGCATTCAGAGATGGTATTCTGCATACCTTGGTTGTAACGAGTGGTTATTTGAGTTACTATTGCCTTTCTATCATCTCTAACCAGTCTGCCCATTCTCCTCTGACCTCTAACATCAACAAGGCATTTTCGTCCACACAACTGCCGCTCACTGGATATTTTCTCTCTTTTGGACCATTCTCTGTAAACTCTAGAGATGGTTGTGCTTGAAAATCTCAGTAGATCAGCAGTTTTTGAAATACTCAAACCAGCCCGTCTGGCACCAACAACCATGCCACATTCAAAGTCAGTTAAATCCCCTTTCTTCCCAATTCTGATGCTCGGTTTGATCTTCAGCAAATAGTCTTCACCACGTCCAGATGCCTTAATGCATTGAGTTGCTGCCATGTGATTGGCTGATTAGCAATTTGTGTTTCCAAGCAATTGAATAGGTGTACCTAATAAAGTGGCTGGTGAGTGTATATACACAAGGGTGGAACAATATCACTACGGTTTACTAGTCAGGGGTTAAAAGCTACTAGCCCAGAGGGAAAAAGTTACTAGTTTACTCAATGTTAAAGACAGGAAATAGTCAAATTTCTGGCACCACTGGAAATTTCAAGCCCTGTATATATATATATATATATATATATATATATATATATATATATATATATATATATATATATATATATTTCAAAATAACAAGAGTAATGCATTGAGCAATGATACTTTTTTATTGGACTAACTATACATTTATAAGTTGACAAGCTTTCGGAGGAATGCCTTCCTTTCTCAAGTCTGAAGCAATACTGACCAATTCAATGGAATTTACAGATTATATTTTAAACACAGGATGGCTAAAAAGAACAGAAAGTGTTACAGAGGTCTGAGTGCAGAGAGAGGAGGGGGTGCCGTAAATATAATGAGGGGGGTTTAGGTGACAGAGGCAGACAGTGTCCAGTGTAGGAGAACAGACAGGGGAAATATATGGTTTTACATAGAGCATATACTGACATAAAGTTATATATCAACATGGAATCAATATGTATAAAGATGTGAAATTATGTATGTAAAGAAAGAAAGAAAAAAAGGAAATAATAAGAATAATAAGAATGGCAAAAGTGTGGACATAGGCTTACCTGTGTACCTATGCATAGAGTGTGGAATATACAATGTAATTGACTATATGAAAGAACATTACAATTTTTTTTTATAATGTGTTAACATGTAGTCCAGAAAGGTTTTTCTTTCCATGGTGTTTTTGTAGTTGCCTCTGAGAATCTTGATTTTGACGTTTTGGATGGAGATGTCAGGTTCGGTGAAATGGTGACCAATATGTATATCTCAGTGTAGACAGAAAGCACTCGCTGGACTTCTTCCAATATAAAATGTAACTTTTAGTGAAGAGATTAAAACATCATGTCTACACTGGGATATTATTATTTTTGACAGCCCCCTGGCAGTTGAATTTACATATGAGGAGTGAATACCTTTTTGCTAATGGATATATATATATATATATATATATATATATATATATATATATATATATATATATATATATATATATATATATATACTGAACACAAAACTGGCACTCGCTGGTCTTTCCAAAAAAATATTTTACTGTGAAAAAAGTGAAGTTTCGAGGACAAAGTATCCCCTTCCTCAGACGGGTCTGAGGAAGGGGATACTTTGTCCCCGAAACGTCACTGCCCTGGCAGTTGATATACTGAGTGAGAGTGATCTCCCTTGTTACTATATATATATATATATGTATATATATATATATATATATATATATATATATATATATATATATATATATATATAATGAATAAATATTTCCAAGAAGACCCAGAAATCACTTGACAACCATTCTCAGCTCCCTGGGTGCACTCCACTCCAACCCAGTACATATGGAAAATTCAAAGAAGGCGCTCTCCAGTATTGATTTAAAGCATACATAGCAAAGTTGGTTTAAATTGATACTGGATAGTGCCTTTTTAAAAAATGTTTCATATTTAAAGTGAAGAATAAAGGTATTTGAAGTATTTCTTAACACAGCTTTGGCTATAGGGCAGTTGCCCTTGTGCACCTTTGGGTTAGCGAGTAAGCAAAAGACAGAAGAGGCTTTTGTAGCATGCTCCATAAAAGTCTCTGGGGAAAGGGAGTTAGCACTGCATCGCTTGAAGATTTACGCTTGTTCGCTAACATTTTACTTTCAACTTGTATTACCAGCACAAGAATAGGAGCAATTTTGATTTAACTTGAGCGCAGTTAGAGATCAATATCGCTAATATTTTTGCTCTCCATTGACTTCTTACAGGTGTTACTGTCGCCATAGACATTGGCACGCTTCCACTAACCCATGAAGAGGTTGGTGTACAAGGGGGAAAAACATGCGTTCATGGCCATGCCAGACCTCAGGAATAGAAAACACCCTCAAACCCGAGAAAAACGAATGCTCAAGCAAAATTTTGATTACTTAAAACACTTTTTTTTCCCCATTGTCTCATTGTATGTCATCTAAATCCAGAAAGTATTGAAAAGCTTAAATGCCCATTTCATGCAGGATGGAAGAGTACAGAGATGCCACATCAATAGCAAGCCAGCTGTGCTTGTGCTCCCATCCAAATTCATCAAATAGCGAATAGTTAAATTAAATAATTAGCAGATACACTACAAAAAGACAATGCTATAGCACATACTTTGAATCTGAAATGAACAGTAGAATATTTTCTGGCAAATTTCAAAGTTAATCGGATTTTATATCCCACTGTATCGTGAAATATTTCAGCTGAAACTTTGGAATGTCCTTTCATATGTTCTATTTATTTAACTTTGTCAACTGGTGGAAGATGGAAATCCTGGGGTGCTGAACAAAAATGTAATCAAGCGTAGCTCTATCAATTTGACCCTCCCTTTCTGAAGCCTTTTCATCGGATTGCAAGGAAGTATATCATAGGCTTCTCTCTCTTACTGAGCTGTCTAAGGGCCTCGTTTACATAATCTTGATGATTTAATATTACAACACTCCATCCTTTGGGCTAGATTACAAGTGCAATACATTTGCTAGAAGTAAGCTTTTTTTACCCGCTGGGTAGTGCGCATATTACAAGTTAAAAGTTAAAAAAATTGCATGTACGTACGCAAAAAGCCGAACTTCAAATATCGCTGCAGCGTTAACATATTCCCCCATAGGCTTCAATGGAGTGCGAAAAGTGGAAAAAACAGCCTTACTTAGTGCAGGTCCCGGGAACCAAGAGCGTTAAGCTTGCTGTCAGGGCGGCTGGGGCTCTGGCAAGAAGCAGAGCGAGATTGTGTGTAAGTATTGTTACTATTGTAGCTTTTTACCTGTAGCTTTGAAACATTTACATTTGTTTTAACTAAAATTCAGTATTCATTTAGTTTTAAATTAAACGAATACCGAATAACTTGTACATTTTACTTGTCAGTTTTGGGGTATAGTTAAAAAACAAAAGGGGGTTGGGCTGCTCTGCCTTAAAATGCCCAAGCCTTTTTTTGGTCCCAGTACAGCCTTGGACATCATGAAGCATTTCAGTATCCAAAAGCACTGTATTTTATGTTCTGATAAATATGTAACCCTACTGAAAAGGTTTAACCATAATTAATTTGATTTTGTCCAGGAACAACAGACCAATAAGTGCTTTCAAAAATGTGTAGCTTGAACTTTACAAAAAGCACCTTTGTTGCTGCAAATACTTTCCTTGCAGTTTATGTTACTGTGAGGGTACTTACCGGGGCTGGACCGGGAGGTCTCGGTGAATGCCAACAGTGTCTTCCATCTCGGTGTCCCATGTGGAGGGAAGCTGAGACTCCAGCCTTGCTTCAGCTGCAGCTCTCTAGGTGTGCATGTCCGTGTGCTGCCTAGATTTAAAGGTGCTGATCCTTAATTACAGGAACTTCCACCTGGAGGACTCAGGTATACGAGTTCCTATAAAAGATCAGTTATTGCCCTACTTACCTTGTTCCTGGCTCCAGATACCAAGCATATTTACCTTATACCTGTGTAAACTCACCTTGCTCCAGAGACCAAGCATACTTAGCTTATACCTGTGTATGCTCACCTTGCTCCAGAGACCAAGCATACTTAGCTTATGCCTGTGTATGCTCACCTTGCTCCAGAGACCAAGCATACTTAGCTTATACCTGTGTATGCTCACCTTGCTCCAGAGACCAAGCATACTTAGATTATACCTGTGTATGCTCACCTTGCTCCAGAGACCAAGCATACTTAGCTTATACCTGTGTATGCTCACCTTGCTCCAGAGACCAAGCATACTTAGCTTATGCCTGTGTATGCTCACCTTGCTCCAGAGACCAAGCATACTTAGCTTATACCTGTGTATGCTCACCTTGCTCCAGAGACCAAGCATACTTAGATTATACCTGTGTATGCTCACCTTGCTCCAGAGACCAAGCATACTTACCTTATACCTGTGTAAACTCACCTTGCTCCAGAGACCAAGAATACTTAGCTTATAGCTGTGTAAACTCACCTTGCTCCAGAGACCAAGCATACTTAGCTTATACCTGTGTAAACTCACCTTGCTCCAGATACCAAGCATATTTACCTTATACCTGTGTAAACTCACCTTGCTCCAGATACCAAGCATATTTACCTTATACCTGTGTAAACTCACCTTGCTCCAGAGACCAAGCATATTTACCTTATACCTGTGTAAACTCACCTTGCTCCAGAGACCAAGCATACTTAGCTTATATCTGTGTAAACTCACCTTGCTCCAGAGACCAAGCATACTTAGCTTATACCTGTGTATGCTCACCTTGCTCCAGAGACCATGCATACTTAGCTTATATCTGTGTATGCTCACCTTGCTCCAGAGACCAAGCATACTTAGCTTATGCCTGTGTATGCTCACCTTGCTCCAGAGACCATGCATACTTATCTGATACCTGTTTATGCTCACCTTGGTCCAGAGACCAAGCCTACTTACTTTGCACCTGCATATGCTCACCTGGTTCTGGAACCTGATACCTGTGTATGATCACCTTGTCCCTGAAGCTTTATGTATCTGGTATCCCATGACGTTCTTACCAACAGTACCCACTGGTAATCCTGTGCCTACTGAGAGACATGTGTCTACCATACCAGTGACATCCTTCTTCAAACCAGCTGTGCCTGCTGTACCCATCTGGTTTCCAGTGACAGTCTCACCAACAGTACCTACTGGGTATCCTGTGCCTGATGAAAAACCTGCGTCTACCTTACCAGTGACAGCCTTTCTCAAACCAGCTACTGTATACCTGCTATAGGTGCTATCTGGTATCCCGTGACAGTCTCACTGACAGAACCCGCTGGATATTCTGTGCCGCTGAGAAACCTGTGTCTGTTTTCCTTTCACTAACTGTGTCTGCTGTACCTACCAGGTATTCTGTGACAACCTCACCCTTTATTGTTAAATTTAAGCATCAGTGTCTATTGGACTTAGTTACTGCAAACTACTTGAAGTATTCTGAACCTTGTATTGAACTTTAGTGTTTTGCTTAAGGCCTATGTTCAAACTTGCTTTTCGGTGTACTACCCTACCAACTGTTCTTTTGATTATGAATAAGTTAAACTTTCAAAAAAGACTTGTTCTGTGTATCTGTTCCTGCATTCTGAGTTCCACACCTAACATCCTCACAGTTACATGGTTTCCCTTTAACCCCTTAATGACCAATGACGTACCCTGTATGTTGCTGGTCTTTGAATATAGTTAATATTTTTGATAGCACAGTCTCACCGTCAGAGGTGAAACCGTGCTATTCCATGATGCCTGCAGCCGGAAAGGGAGGTCACAATAGCGCGGTCCTGCAGCTTGGGGCGAGACCCATGTTACTATTACCTGAAAACCCCTTAACGACCAGATTGAAAACAATCTATTAGAAAACACAGCAAACAGCCAGTTATCTTGTATTTTTCCCCCCAATACTTTGCATGAAGAAAATACTTTTCCAAGTAGATTTTTGCAAGATCTTGATAACTATTTTTTTTTACAGTTCTGGAAACCTTGGCTCCAAAAATATACATATAAACTTGAAACTGTTTATATGTGAGCTAATAAAATGATCACCTAGATTACGAGTTTTGCATTAGCCTTAAAAAGCAGCATTGAGAGGTCCCAACGCTGCTTTTTAACGCCCGCTGGTATTACGAGTCTTGCAGGTACAGGTATACCACTCACTTTTTTTTCCGCGACTCAAAAATACGGCAAATCCATTTACGTCAATTGCGTATCCCATATTTTCAATGGGATTTTCCTAATGCTGGTATTACAAGTCTTCCTAAAAATGAGCAGTACAGCCTCTCCTGTCAAGTTTGGTACCGCATTTAAAAGTCAGTAGTTAAGAGTTTTATGGGCTAACGCCGTAGTATAAAGCTCTTAACTAAAGTGCTAAAAAGTACACTAACACCCATAAACTACCTATTAACCCCTAAACCGAGCCCCCCCCCACATCGCAAACACTAAATTAAATTTTTTAACCCCTAATCTGTCGAACCGGAGATCGCCGCCACTATAATAAATATATTAACCCCTAAACCGCCGTACTCCCGCATCGCAAACACTAGTTACTTTTTATTAACCCTTAATCTGCCGTCCCTAACATCGCCGCCACCTACCTACATTTATTAACCCCTAATCTGCCGCCCCCAACATCGCCGCCACTATATTAAATGTATTAACCCCTAAACCTGAGTCTAACCCTAACCCTAACACCCCCCTAACTTAAATATAATTTAAATACATCTAAATAAAATTACTACAATTAATTAAATTATTCCTATTTAAAACTAAATACTTACCTATAAAAGAAACCCTAAACTAGCTACAATATAACTAATAGTTACATTGGCCTCTAGTTATCAACGTGTCTACTTACCTGCCATCGCCGGCCCAATACGCCTGCCTTAGCTCGCCTACCATCGCCGCCTCGGACCTGAAAAATCTCGCCAAAGTTATCAATAAATCTGTCAAAAAAAACGCGCACCAAGTATGGGGCGATGAGCAGCGGACTGTGATAGTTATCACTCATCCGATCTCGCTGCTCTTCGGCTTTTTGACAGCTTTATTGACAAGCTGTCACTAAGCACCCACACTAACTATACTGTTCTACCCCCTATACTGGCGCCCCCGGAGCCCCCCGCAACTAAAGTTATTAACCCCTAAACCGCCACTGCTAGACCCCGCCGCAACTCTTATAAATGTATTAACCCCTAAACCGCCGCTCCCAGAGCCCACCGCCACTTACATTATACCTACTAACCCCTATCCTGCCCCCCCTATACCGCCGCCACCTATAATAAATGTATTAACCCCTATTCTGCCGATCCCGGACCCCGCCGCAACTAAATAAATTGTTTAACCCCTAAACCGCCACTCCCGGACCCCGCCGCCACCTATATTAAACTTATTAACCCATAATCTGCCCCCCCCTACACTGTCGCCACCTATAATACATTTATTAACCCCTATCCTGCCCCCCCTACACCGCCACAACATATAATACATTTATTAACCCCTATCCTGCCCCCCCTACACCGCCGCCACTATAATAAAATTATTAACCCCTAAACCTAAGTCTAACCCTAACCCTAACACCCCCTAACTTAAATATTAATTAAATACATCTAAATAAATTTAACTCTTATTAACTAAATTATTCCTAGTTAAAACTAAATACTTACCTTTAAAATAAACCCGAATATAGATACAATATAAATAATAATTATATTGTATCTATTTTAGGATTTATTTTTATTTTACAGGTAACTTTGTATTTATTTTAACCAGGTACAATAGCTATTAAATAGTTAATAACTATTTAATAGCTACCTATTTAAAATAATTACAAAATTACCTGTAAAATAAATACTAACCTAAGTTACAATTAAACCTAACACTACACTATCATTAAATTAATTAAATAAATTACCTACAAATAACTACAATTAAATACAATTAAACTAACTAAAGTACAAAAAATAAAAAATATAAGTTACAAACATTTCAAAAATATTACAACAATTTTAAGCTACTTACACCTAATCTAAGCCCCCTAATAAAATAACAAATCCCCCCAAAATAAAAAAAATTCCCTACCCTATTCTACATTAAAAAGTTACCAGCTCTATTACCTTACCAGCCCTTAAAAGGGCCTTTTGCGGGGCATGCCCCAAAGAAAACAGCTCTTTTGCATGTAAAATAAAAATACAACCCCCCCAACATTAAAACCCACCACCCACATACCCCTACTCTAACCCCCCTTAAATAAACCTTACACTACCCCCCCTGAAGATCTCCCTACCTTGAGTCGTCTTCAGCCAGCCGACCACCGGTGGACCAAAAGAAGACATCCGGAGTGGCAGAAGTCTTCATCCTATCTGGGCAGAAGAGGACATCCGGACTGGCAAACATCTTCATCCAAGCGGCATCTTCTATCTTCATCCATCCGACGAGGAGCGGCTCCATCTTCAAGACCTCAGGCGCGGAACATCCTCTTCTCCCGACGACTAGACGACGAATGAAGGTTCCTTTAAGGGACGTCATCCAAGATGGCGTTCCTTAGAATTCCGATTGGCTGATAGGATTCTATCAGCTAATCGGAATTAAGGTAGGAAAAATCTGATTGGCTGATCCAATCAGCCAATCAGATTGAAGTTCAATCCGATTGGCTGATCCAATCAGCCAATCAGATTGAGCTTGCATTCTATTGGCTGATCGGGGTCCGGGATCGGCAGGATAGGGGTTAATAAATTTATTATAGTTGCGGCGGTGTAGGGAGGGCAGGATAGGGGTTAATAGGTATTATGTAGGTGGCGGTGGGCTCCGGGAGCGACGGTTTAGGGGTTAATACATTTATAAGAATTGCGGCGGTGTCCGGGAGCGGCGGTTTAGGGGGGAATAACTTTATTTAGTTGCAGTGTAGGGGGGGCAGATTAGGGGTGTTTAGACTCAGGGTACATGTTAGGGTGTTAGGTGTAGACAGCTCCCATAGGCAGCAGCGAACATGAACTTTCGCTATGTTCAGACTCCCATTGATTCCTATGGGATCCGCCACCTCCAGGGCAGCGGTTTGAAAACCAGGTACGCTGGGCCGGAATAGTGCCGAGCGTACCTGCTTGTTTTTTGATAACTAGCAAAAGTAGTCAGATTGTGCCGAACTTGTGTGCGGAACATCTGGAGTGACGTAAGAATCGATCTGTGTCGGACTGAGTCCGGCGGATCGAAGCTTACGTCACAAAATTCTACTTTTGCCAGTGTAAAGGGCTTGATAACTAAGGCGAATCAGCCTCGCCACAAATACGCTGCGGAATTCCAGCGTATTTGAGGTTGACGGCTTGATAACTAGGGGCCATTGTATCTATCTTAGGTTTTATTTTTATTTTACAGGCAACTTTGTATTTATTTTAACTAGGTACAATAGTTATTAAATAGTTATTAACTATTTAAAAGCTACCTAGCTAAAATAAATACAAAAGTACCTGTAAAATAAAATCTAACCTAAGTTGCAATTACACCTAAAACTACACTATAATGAAATTAATTCCCTACATTAAATTAAATTAATTACAATTAAATAAAATAAAATAAAGTACAAAATAAACAAATACTAAATTACAGAAATAATAAAATAATTAAAAAAAATAAAACTAATTACACCTAATCTAATCCCCCTAATAAGATTAAAAAGCCCCCCAAAATAATAAAAATCCCTACCCTATACTAAATTACAACATTAAAACCCACCACCCACACACCCAACCCTACTCTAAAACCTAACACTAACCCCTTGAAGATCACCCTACCTTGAGACGTCTTCACCCAACTGGGCAAAAGTGGTCCTCCAGATGGGCAGAAGTCTTCATCCAAGCCGGGAAGAAGAGGTCCTCCAGACGGGCAGAAGTCTTCATCCAGACGGCATCTTCTATCTTCAACTATCCGGAGCGGAGCGGGTCCATCTTCAAGTTATCCGACGCGGAGCATCCTCTTCTGTCTTCATCCGACGACTAAATGACGGTACCTTTAAGTGATGTCATCCAAGATGGCGTCCCTTCAATTCCGATTGGCTGAATCGTAGAAAAATCGTATTGGCTGATCCAATCAGCCAATAGGATTGAGCTCGCATTCTATTGGCTGTTCCATAGAATTCTATCAGCCAATCTGAATTGAAGAAACTCCATCTTGGATGACGTCACTTAAAGGTACCGTCATTTAGTCATCAGATGAAGACAGAAGAGGATGCTCCACGTCGGATGTCTTGAAGATGGACCCGCTCTGCTCCGAATGGATGAAGATAGAAGATGCCGTCTGGATGAAGACTTCTGCCCGTCGGTAGGACCTCTTCTTCCTGGCTTGGATGAAGACTTCTGCCCGTATGGAGGACCACTTCTGCCTGGTTGGGTGAAGACGTCTCAAGGTAGGGTGATCTTCAAGGGGTTAGTGTTAGGTTTTATTAAGGGGGGATTGGGTGGGTTTTAGAGTAGGGTTGGGTGTGTGGGTTTTAATGTTGGGGGGGGTATTGTACTTTTTTAACAGGTAAAAGAGCTGATTACTTTGGGGCAATGCCCCGCAAAAATCCCTTTTAAGGGCTATTTGTAATTTAGTATAGGGTAGGGTTATACTTTTTATTTTATTAGGGGGATTAGATTAGGTGTAATTAGTTTAAAAAACTTGTAATTATTTTATTATTTTCTCTAATTTAGTGTTTGTTTTTTTGTACTTTATTTTATTTTATTTTATTGTAATTAATTGAATTTAATATAGGGAATTAATTTAATTATAGTGTAGTGTTAGGTGTAATTGTAACTTAGGTTAGGTTTTATTTTACAGGTAATTTTGTATTTATTTTAGCTAGGTAGCTATTAAATAGTTAATAACTATGTAATAACTATTGTACCTAGTTAAAATAAATACAAACTTGCCTTTAAAATAAAAATAAACCCTAAGATAGCTACAATGTAACTATTAGTTATATTGTAGCTAGTTTAGGGTTTATTTTATAGGTATTTAGTTTTAAATAGGAATAATGTAGTTAATTCTAGTAATTTTATTTAGATGTATTTAAATTATATTTAAGTTAGGGGGGTTAGGGTTAGACTTAGATTTAGGGGTTAATAACTTTATTATAGTGGCAGCGACGTTGGGGCGGCAGATTAGGAGTCAATAAGTGTAGTTAGGTTGCGTCGACATTGGGGGCGGCAGATTAGGGTTTAATAAATATAATGTAGGTTGCGGCAATGTTGGGGGCAGCAGATTAGGGGTTCATAAGTATAATGTAGGCGGCGGCGGTGTCCGGAGTAGCAGATTAGGGGTTAATAATATAATGTAGGTGTCAGCGATAGCAGGGACAGCAGATTAGGGGTTAATACGTGTAAGATTAGGGGTGTTTAGACTCAGGGTTCATGTTAGGGTGTTAGGTGTAAACGTAAATTTTCTTTCCCCATTGGAATCAATGGGGCTGCGTTAGGAGCTGAACGCTGCTTTTTTGCAGGTGTTAGGTTTTTTTTCAGCCGGCTCTCCCCCATTGATTCCTATGGGGAAATCGTGCACGAGCACGTTTAGCCAGCTCACCCCTACTGTAAGCAGCGCTGGTATTGAGGTGAGATGTGGAGCTAAATTTTGCTCTCCGCTCACTTTTCTGCGGCTAACGGCGGGTTTAAAAAAAAACGTAATACCAGCGTTGTCTGTAGGTGAGCGGTGAGCATAAACTGCTCGTTAGCCCCGCACACCATTACCGACAAAATCTCGTAATCTAGCCGGATATATGGCCAAAAAAATACACAAAAATTAATATTCTTAAAAAATATAACTTACAAGAATAGAGAGGAGTAGGTAAGAGGAGGGGTATGAGACTCCTCATGTGTAAAAAGTGAGTTAAAATGAGGGGTAACACCCCCCTCTAATTTTCAGGTGATCAGCATGGTAACCTGCCCAAAGTATACAGCTGTACTGTTTTTGAGAAGAGGGGGGACTCTTTTAGAGCTTACATTGGGCTCCATAAAGCACAAAGGGATAGGAGACCCCAGTTTAAAAGCGCAGAACCCCTTCTTTCCAGTGTAGGGTCTGATACTCCTGTCATTTGTAGGGGATTGCTATTTTTATGCCAATCACCTACATAATCTACTATTTCCTATATTGGGGTAGTGGCCCCAAAGGTGCCCTTATATCCTAAAGACAGCGTCCAAGCGCACAATACCCCTCACATGAAAGAGGGGATTGCCCATAATCAAATGTGTAGTCTTGTGCCCTTTTAAATTGCAGGTGATCGCCATATAAATTGCAGTCACCAGTATACTTAGTCCCTTTTACAGTTCTCTGGGCTGTAAAAGGGACCCTTGAATCCCAATATATGCTCTATCTGCAATGCGACAAGGCTGCTTTTTCAAAGGAGAGGTCACATGCTCAAGTGGTTGTCTGCTGACCACTGTTTTAACTGTGATCTCCTGTCATAACCATAAACATATGGGAAAACATCAGGGGGGTGGAGTACCCCTATTTTGCTCTCCACAATACATACATAAACTTGAGACCCATTATTTGAATGCAGCAATCCTGCTTTTTCAAAAGAGTGGTCCTATGTCTGCAACTGATTGTCGTAACAATGACAAATACTGCACAACTATTTCAGTGGCATTGGTGATTTTTAAGAGGCCTTTATGATCGCCAAAGTAAGACAGATAAGCTGGCATTAACCGCTACCCTCATTTATTGTACTGTTGATTTTACGACTCATAGATCAATGTTTGTCTGAGCTAATTTAAAAAAAAAAAATAGAATCATAATAAATGGGAGAACTGGGAGAATGTAAAAATGGGTGATATTTTGTCAGATTCTATATGGGATGGCGTTTGCTACAACTATTTTCTTTTTTTTTTTTTTTAATATTGTTTGCTATACTGAGTGACTTCAGACACAGGTAGGAGCATGTATAGATTGCCAAAATGGGTGAAGCTACCCCGCTGGGAAATCAGAATTTGTGTAATTTTAAATGTATTTAAAGGGATAGGAAACCCAATTTGTTTCTTTCATGATTCAGATAGAGCATGCAATTTTAAGCAACTTTCTAATTTACTCATATTATCAATTTGTATTTGTTCTTTTCGTATCTGTATTTGAAGAAGCAGAAATGTAACCATTATTGGTTCAGCACCTGGATACGCTACATTTAGCCACCAATCACCAAGCGCTACCCAGGTGCTGAACCGAAAATGGGCCAGATCCGAAGCTTACATTTCTGCTTTTTCAATACCAAGAGAACAAAAAAAGATTGATAATAGGAGTAAATTAGAAAGTTTGTTACAAATTGCACGCTCTATCTGAATCACGAAATCATCCATTTGATATTAATGTGGTCAGATATTTTATACTTACTAATTTTTTCAATAAACTGTAAGATGGTAAATAGTGACTAAAATAATTGTTCTCTTTTCTGATTTGTAATTGCTCATTTTAATGGAAACATATATATAAAGTATATATAGTATAAAATAATAAATGTTGCTGTTTTGTGAAAGGTGAACTGATGCTAAAAGTGGGACAATAAAATGTGTATTTGAAATATTTAGGAAATAATGATTAATAATAAACCAAAATGTTTATTTGTTTACATTTCTTATGATGGAGTTTTCTCATGATATTTCTGCAAAGCAAAGTCATTTTTTTAGAAATGCTTGCGGCTAGATTACGAGTTGTGCGTTAGGCTTAAAAAGCAGCGTTGGCCGGTCCCAACGCTGCTTTTTAACGCCCGCTGGTATTACAAGTCTTGCAGGTACAGGTGTACCGCTCACTTTTTTGGCCAGACTTGGAAATACTGCAAATCCACTTACGTAAATTGCGTATCCTATTTTTTCAATGGGACTTGCATAGCGCCGGTATTACGAGTCTGACAAAAAGTGAGCGGTAGACCCTCTCCTGTCAAGACTGGTACCGCATTTTAAAGTCAGTAGTTAAGAGTTTTACACTACAACGCCGTAGCATAAAACTCTTAACTAAAGTGCTAAAAAGTACACTAACACCCATAAACTACCTATTAACCCCTAAAACGAGCCCCCCCACATCGCAAACACTAAAATAAAATTTTTAACCCCTATTCTGCCGAACCGGACATCGCTGCCACTATAATAAATATATTAACCCCTAAACCGCCACACTCCCACCTTGCAAACATTAGTTAAATATTATTAACCCCTAATCTGCCGTCCCTAACATTGACGCCACCTACCTACATTTATTAACCCCTAATCTGCCGCCCCGAAAGTCCCTGCCACTATATTAAAGTTATTAACCCCTAAACCTAAATCTAACCCTAACACCCCCTAACTTAAATATAATTAAAATAAATATAAATACATTTTTTATAATTAACTAAATTATTCCAATTTAAAACTAAATACTTACCTATAAAATAAACCCTAACCTAGCTACAATATAACTAATAGTTACATTGTAGCTAGCTTAGGGTTTATTTTTATTTAACAGACAAGTTTGTATTTATTTTAACTAGGTACAATAGTTATTAAATAGTTATTAACTATTTAATAACTACCTAGTTAAAATAAATACAAAAGTACCTGTAAAATAAAACCTAACCTAAGTTACAATTACACCTAACACTACACTACAATTAAATTATTTCCATAAATTAAATACAATTAAATACAATTAAATAAAAT
Source organism: Bombina bombina (assembly GCF_027579735.1). NCBI lineage: Eukaryota > Metazoa > Chordata > Amphibia > Anura > Bombinatoridae > Bombina > Bombina bombina. The sequence goes on along the minus strand of NC_069501.1, from coordinate 1,122,003,444 downwards.
TATCTAAAGTACAACCCCCCCCCCCCCCACTAAATTACAGAAAATAATAAACAAATTACAAGATTTTTAAACTAATTACACCTAATCTAATCCCCCTAACAAAATAAAAAAGCCCCCCCCAAAATAAAAAAAGCCCTACCCTACACTAAATTACAAATAGCCCTTAAAAGGGCCTTTTGCGGGGCATTGCCCCAAAGTAATAAGCTCCCCCCAACATTAAAACCCACCACCCTCAAAACCAACCCTACTGTAAAACCTACCCAATACCCCCTTAAAAAAACCTAACACTAACCCTTTGAAGATCACCTTACCGGGAGAAGTATTCATCCAACCGGGCCGAAGTCCTCAATGAAGCCGGGAGAAGTCTTCATCCAAGCCGGGCGAAGTGGTCCTCCAGACGGGCAGAAGTCTTCATCCAAACGGCATCTTCTATCTTCATCCATTCGGCGCGGAGCGGGTCCATCTTCAAGACATCCGACGCGGAGCATCCTCTTCTGACGACGGCTAACACAGAATGAAGGTACCTTTAAGTGACGTCATCCAAGATGGCGTCCCTTCAATTCCGATTGGCTGATAGAATTCTATCAGCCAATCGGAATTAGGGAAGAAAAAATTCTATTGGCTGATGCAATCAGCCAATAGGATTGAGCTTGCATTCTATTCACTGATTGGAACAGCCAATAGAATGCGAGCTCAATCCTATTGGCTGATTGAATCAGTCAATAGGATTGAACTTCAATCCTATTGGCTGATTGCATCAGGCAATAGGATTTTTTCTACCTTAATTCCGATTGGCTGATAGAATTCTATCAGCCAATCAGAATTGAAGGGACGCCATCTTGGATGACGTCACTTAAAGGTACCTTCATTCTGTGTTAGCCGTCGTCAGAAGAGGATGCTCCGCGTCGGATGTCTAGAAGATGGACTCGCTCCACGCCGGATGGATGAAGATAGAAGATGCCGTCTGGATGAAGACTTCTGCCCATCTGGAGGAGCACTTCGCCCAGCTTAGATGAAGACTTCTCCCGGGTTTGTTGAGGACTTTGGCCCGGTTGGATGAAGACTTCTCCCGGTAAGGTGATCTTCAAGGGGTTAGTGTTAGGTTTTTTTAAGGGGGTATTGGGTGGGTTTTAGAGTAGGGTTGGTTGTGTGGATGGTGGGTTTTAATGTTGGGGGGAGATTTGTACTTTTTTTTTACAGGTAAAAGAGCTGATTACTTTGGGCAATGCACCGCAAAAGGCCCTTTTAAGGGCTATTTGTAATTTAGTGTAGGGTAGGGCTTTTTTATTTGGGGGGGGCTTTTTTATTTTGTTAGGGGGATTAGATTAGGTGTAATTAGTTTAAAAATATTGTAATTTGTTTATTATTTTCTGTAATTTAGTGTTTTGTTTTTTTGTACTTTAGATAATTTAATTTAATTGTATTTAATTTAGGGAAATAATTTAATTGTAGTGTAGTATTAGGTGTAATTGTAACTTAGGTTAGGTTTTATTTTACAGGTACTTTTGTATTTATTTTAGATAGGTGGTTATTAAATAGTTAATAACTATTTAATAACTATTGTACCTAGTTAAAATAAATACTAACTTGCCTGTAAAATTAAAATAAACCCAAAGCTAGTTACAATATAACTATTAGTTATATTGTAGCTAGCTTAGGGTTTATTTTACAGGTAAGTATTTAGTTTTAAATAGGAATAATTTAGTTAATTATAGTAATTTTATTTAGATTTTTTTAATTATATTTGTTAGGGGGTGTTAGATTTAGGGTTAGACTTAGGTTTAGGGGTTAATAACTTTAATATAGTGGCAGTGACGTTGGGGGCGACAAATTAGGGGTTAATAAATGTAGGTAGGTGGCATCGATGTTAGGGCCGGCAGATTAGGGGTTAATAATATTTAACTAATGTTTGCGAGACGGGAGTGCGGGGGTTTAGGGGTTAATATGTTTACTATAGTGGTGGCGACGTTGGAGGCAGAAGATTAGGGGTTAATAAATGTAGGTAGGTGGCGGCGACGTTGGGGGCGGCAGATTTGGGGTTAATAAATATAATGTAGGTGTCGGCGATGTTGGGGGCAGCAGATTATGGGTTCATAAGTATAATGTAGGTGGCGGCGGTGTCCGGAGCGGCAGATTAGGGGTTAATAATATAATGTAGGTTGCGGCGATGTCTGGGGCGGCAGATTAGGGGTTAATAAGTGTGAAATTAGGGGTGTTTAGACTCGGGGTTCATGTTAGGTGTAGACATAAAATGTATTTCCCCATAGGAATCAATGGGGCTGCATTAAGGAGCTTTACGCTGCTTTTTGGCAGGTGTTAGACTTTTTTTCACCTGGCTCTCCTTGTTGATTCCTATGGGGAAATCGTGCACGAGCACGTTACACCAGCTCACCGCTAATGTAAGCAGCGCTGGTATTGCAGTGCGGTAAGGAGCAAAATTTTGCTCAACGCTCACTTCTTGTCTGGGTTGTAAAAACCTATAATACCAGCGCTGTCTGTAAGTGAACGGTGAGCATAAACTGCTCATTAGCACCGCATAGCCTCTAACACAAAACTCGTAATCTAGGTGTTGGTTTGCTGAACAAAATGAAGTATAATTTGTGGGGGTACGTCAGAGAAAAAAAAAGTTAAAATTGTTATGTAAATGCAATGAGGGACAAAAAAATTGAAAACACCCCTAGGACAGTGTGAAAATTGCACAGCAGCAAAAGGGTTAAAGTATTTTTTAAAACAAATAGCTATTCCAGAACAAAGGGTCTTGTCCTCAAGTTGGAGGGTAGCAGGTTCAGAGCTAATTCCCATAAGCACTTCTTTACTAAGAGGGCATTTTATTTATGGAAAACATTTCAAGTAGAAGTGGTACAACTATTTTCCATATTCCAACCCATTTGTATTTAATATTAGGAAAACTTTGTATTGGTATTTGACACAGGGGTTAATAAAGTTGGATTATGAAACTCAAAACAAGAACACCAATGGGGATAAATAAATAATTTGATATTGATTTCTTCATTGATGCTTAATGCAACTATTTGAGTTTCTGGGGGGTAGTTATCAAGCTGTCTACTTTGCCTGCCTTCGCCGGTCCAATACGCCGGCCTAAGCTCACCTACCATCGCCGCCACGGACCTTCAAAATTTCGCCTAAGTTATCAAAAAAGCTGTCAAAAAGCCACGCACCACGGGGCAATGAGCAGCAGACTGTGAGAGTTATCACTCATCCGATCTTGCTGCTCTTCGGCTTTTTGACAGCTTTATTGATACCCCTGTCACTAAGCACCCACACTAACTACACTGTTCTACCCCCTATACCGGCACCCCTGGAGCCCCCCATAACTCAATAAAGTTATTAACCCCTAAACCGCCGCTCCTAGACCCCGTCGCAACTCTTATAAATGTATTAACCCCTAAACCGCCGCTCCCGGACACCGCCGCCACCTACATTATACCTAGTAACCCCTATCCTGCCCCCCCTATACCGCCGCCACCTATAATAAAGTTATTAACCCCTATCCTGCGGATCCCGGACCTCGCCGCAACTAAATAAATAGTTTAACCCCTAAACCGCCGATCCCGGACCCTGCCGCAACCTATATTAAACTTATTAACCCCTAATCTGCCCCCCTACACCGTCGCCACCTATAATAAATTTATTAACCCCTATCCTGCCCCCCCTACACCGCCGCCACTGTAATAAATTTATTAACCCCTAAAAATAAGTCTAACACTAACCCTAACACCCCCCCTAACTTAAATATTAATTAAATAAATATAAATAATATTTATCTTATTAACTAAATTAATCCTATTTAAATATAAATACTTACCTTTAAAATAAACCCTAATATAGCTACAATATAAATAATAATTATATTGTAGCTATTTTAGGATTTATTTTTATTTTACAGGCAACTTTCAATTTATTTTAACTGCAAAATAAAAACTAACCTAAGTTACAATTACACCTAACACTACACTATACTTTAATAAATTATTCCTATTTAAAACTAAATACTTACCTGTAAAATAAACCCTAAGATAGCTACAATATAATTAATAATTACATTGTAGCTATTTTAGGATTTATATTTATTTTACAGGTAACTTTGTATTTATTTTAGCTAGTTAGAATAGTTATTAAATAGTTATTAACTATTTAATAACTACCTAGCTAAAAGAAATAGAAAATTACTTGTAAAATAAATCCTAACCTAAGTTACAATTAAACCTAACACTACACTATCATTAAATTAATTAAATAAATGAGCTACAAATAACTACAATTAAATACAATTAAATAAACTAACTAAAGTACAACAAATAAAAAAGCTAGGTTACTAAAAATAAAAAAATAAGTTACAAACATTTAAAAAATATTACAACAATTTTAAGCTACTTACACCTAATCTAAGCCCCCTAATACAATAACAAAGCCCCCCAAAATAAAAAAATTCCCTACCCTATTCTACATTAAAAAGTTACCAGCTATATTACCTTACCAGCCCTTAAAAGGGCCTTTTGCGGGGCATGTCCCAAAGAATTCAGCTCTTTTGCCTGTAAAATAAAAATACAACCCCCCCAACATTAAAACTCACCACCCACATACCCCTAATCTAACCCAAACCCCCCTTAAATAAACCTAACACTACCCCCCTGAAGATCATCCTACCTTGAGTCGTCTTCAGCCAGCCGACCACCGATGGAACCAAAGAGGAGATCCGGAGCGGCAGAAGTCATCCAAGGGGCGCTGAAGAAGTCTTCCATCCGATGAAGTCATCATTCAGGCGGCGCTGAAGAGGTCTTCCAACCGGGCGATGTCTTCTTCCAAGCCGCATCTTCAATCTTCTTTCTTCCGGATCCATCTTCATCCCGCCGACGTGGAACATCCTTCTTCCCCGACGGACTAACGACGAATGAAGGTTCCTTTAAGAGACATCATCCAAGATGGCGTCCCTTCAATTCCGATTGGCTGATAGAAATCTATCAGCCAATCGGAATTAAGGTAGGAAAAATCTGATTTGCTGATTGAATCAGCCAATCAGATTGAAGTTCAATCCGATTGGCTGATCCAATCAGCCAATCAGATTGAGCTCGCATTCTATTGGCTGATCGGAACAGCCAATAGAATGCGAGCTCAATCTGATTGGCTGATGGAAGACTTCTTCAGCGCCCCTTGGATGATGACTTCTGCCGCTCCGGATTTCCTCTTCGGTTCCATCGGTGGTCGGCTGGCTGAAGACGACTCAAGGTAGGATGATCTTCAGGGGGTAGTGTTAGGTTTATTTAAGGGGGGTTTGGGTTAGATTAGGGGTATGTGGGTGGTGGGTTTTAATGTTGGGGGGGGGGTTGTATTTTTATTTTACAGGCAAAAGAGCTGAATTCTTTGGGGCATGCCCCGCAAAAGGCCCTTTTAAGGGCTGGTAATGTAATAGAGCTGGTAACTTTTTAATGTAGAATAGGGTAGGGCATTTTTTATTTTGGGGGGCTTTGTTATTTTATTAGGGGACTTAGATTAGGTGTAAGTAGCTTAAAATTGTTGTAATATTTTTTTAATGTTTGTAACTTATTTTTTTTATTTTTTGTAACTTAGCTTTTTTTATTTTTTGTACTTTAGTTAGTTTATTTAATTGTATTTAATTGTAGTTATTTGTAGCTCATTTATTTAATTAATTTAATGATAGTGTAGTGTTAGGTTTAATTGTAACTTAGGTTAGGATTTATTTTACAGGTAATTTTGTATTTCTTTTAGCTAGGTAGTTATTAAATAGTTAATAACTATTTAATAACTATTCTAACTAGCTAAAATAAATACAAAGTTACCTGTAAAATAAATATAAATCCTAAAATAGCTACAATGGAATTATTAATTACATTGTAGCTATCTTAGGGTTTATTTTACAGGTAAGTATTTAGTTTTAAATAGGAATAATTTATTTAATGATAGTGTAGTGTTAGGTGTAATTGTAACTTAGGTTAGTTTTTATTTTACAGGTAAATTTGTCTTTATTTTAACTAGGTAGCTATTAAATAGTTAATAACTATTTAATAGCTATTGTACCTAGTTAAAATAAATTGAAATTTGCCTGTAAAATAAAAATAAATCCTAAGATAGCTACAATATAATTATTATTTATATTGTAGCTATCTTGGGGTTTATTTTAAAGGTAAGTATTTAGTTTTAAATTGGATTAATTTAGTTAATAAGAGAAATATTATTTATATTTATTTAATTAATATTTAAGTTAGGGGGGTGTTAGGGTTAGTGTTAGACTTAGGTTTAGGGGTTAATAATTTTATTACAGTGGCAGCGGTGTAGGGGGGCAGGAATACATTTATTATAGGTGGCGGCGGTGTCAGGGGGGCAGAATAGGGGTTAATAGGTATAATGTAGGTGGCGGCAGGGTCCGGGAGCGGCGGTTTAGGGGTTAACATATTTATTATAGCTTGCTGTGGGCTCCGGGAGCAGCGGTTTAGGGGGTAAACACTTTATTTAGTTGCGGCAGTGTAGGGGGGGACAGATTAGTGGTGTTTAGACTAGGGGTACATGTTAGGGTGTTAGGTGCAGACATCTCCCATAGAAATCAATGGGATATCTGGCAGCAGCGAACATGAACTTTCGCTATGGTCAGACTCCCATTGATTCCTATGGGATCCGCCGCCTCTAGGGCGGCGTTTTGAAAACCAGGTACGCTGGGCCGGAAAAGTGCCGAGCATACCTGCTAGTTTTTTGATAACTAGCAAAAGTAGTCAGATTGTGCCGCACTTGTGTCAGTAGAGCATATCCTAATTATGATCTTAGACATACTTTGGGATTCTAAACAGAGATACAGTATATACTGCAATTTTTTTTTTTTTACAGATGGTTTGCCTATTGAGGCACATATTTAATAATTTCCTGGTATGTCTATGTTCTAATTAATCATTTAATGTGGAGTAGACCATGTGCAATAGTTAATTCCTTACATTCTATACTAAAATAGAAAGATGATTATATATAATCTAGATATGTGGCTATTCAAGTAAAATCACATATTTTTTTTTTTTTTAATCAATGTTTGTTTTTAAACTACTTTATAGTACAAATATAAATGTTAATAAGTAATATTTTGTCAAACTCCTCACAAAATCTGCACCTGTATAACAGTTCAAATAGTACCAACTTTGAAATAAAAAGATTATGAGGAGCGCTCAAATTGGCTAAAGACAAATAGATTTTATTTTATCACACATAATACACAATTACACTGTATTTAAAATTCTCCACATTAAATCAGTATGTTGTTCCCTTTAGTAGTTTCATAAACTGAACCACTTTTTGTTAAAAGCAATTTCCACAAAGTTCCTTTAAAACACGTGTTTTTTCTATTGGCCAATAGGATGTCCTGAATATCGTTACTTTTAGATTCAAAATGTAGCGTTTTTTTAAACAATCAATCAATGTATCCCAAAAGTATATAAGTCCTTATATTATATTAAAGCCTCCCAGAATATACTTAGATTTTCTTGTTACCTTTATCTTCTTAAGGTTGTTCTTTAATCGGTTTGGCCGTCAGAGCGATACTGTGCTATTTACCTTGTCACAGTCGCTCACGTATATGCCCCAATACTTGTTGAATCTCTTTCACTCTCCGCCTTCCGATGACACAAGGTTTCTTACATCTTTGGTGTCTCCAGGCAAGAAAGGGATCCTCCTCTGTCCTGCAGGGTTCGTTTAGAGTCGGTATTCTTTTCACCACACTCACTTAGAGATAAGCCTGAACGGACCTTCCACAGCGTCCGCTGTCTTACTATTCAATTCCGGAGGGTTCCGGTTTCTTTATCCTTCCGTTTGGCTATATCTTTTTGGTTTCTCCTTGTGTAGATTAAAACTCCTGGTATTGTATCAATGCGTTTCCGCTTGTAATGAGCCTTTTTCAAGATCATCTTGAAAAAGGCTCATTACTAGCGGAAACGCGTTGATACAATACCAGGAGTTTTAATGTACACAAGGAGAAGCCAAAAAGATATAGCCAAACGGAAGGATAAAGAAACCGGAACCCTCCGGAATTGAATAGTAAGACAGCAGACGCTGTGGAAGGTCTGTTCAGGCTTATCTATGAGTGCGGTGAAAAGAATATTTTGTGTGGTATAATAAAAGCTATTTGTCTTTAGCCAATTTGAGCGTTCCTCATAATCTTTTTGTTTTTAAACTGCCTGTCACCTGTTTGTTCAGATATGAAGGGGTTAATAGGCATATACATAGGACATTAGTTGTGTGTTTGCTTAGTCTGTGGGGCTGAAATATCAAGCTCGGAATGGAGCTTGATGGCCCTGTTTCCGCTCGAGCCTTCAGGCTTGCCAGAAACAGCAGTTATGAAGCAGCAGTCTAAAGACCGTTGCTCCATAACTGATCCGCTGCCTCTGAGGCAGCGGTCTTCAATCTGCCAGATCCTATACGATCGGACTGATTGACACCCCCTGCTAGCGGCCGAATGGCCGCAAATCTGCAGGGGGCGACATTGCACAAGCAGTTCACAAGAAGTACTTGTGCAATGATAAATGCCGACATCGTATGCTGTTGGCATTTATCGATGTGCAGCGGACATGATACGCTACATCGTATCATGTCCGCTCGCACTTTTATAAATCAGCCCCTATGAGTAAGCACCACTAGGGGGAGCACAACACGTCAGGCTTGTCTGCCTCTGTATTATGTACTATGTCCATGTTCTTAGCTGTATGATTTTTTAATTTTGGATTCATTAAAGTGTTTTTACTTTTTCACCACACTGAGTAGTGCCTGCTACTTTCTTTGTTTTTGTTAATAAAAAGTTGATTGGATCACTGACTGTACTCAGCTTAGTTCATTGCTTGTCTGGAGCGGTCTTTTACTATCGGCTAGATTACAAGTTTTGCGGTATGAGTGAAAAAGCAGCGTTATGGCTCTTTTTCACTACATCTGGTATTACGAGTCTTTCAGGTTTAGCTGCACCGCACACTTTTTTGGCCGTAACGCAACGTAATTACCGCAGCTTTCAAAAAGTCCTTTTTCAATGGGACTTCCTTTGTGCCGGTATTACGAGTCTGCCTGGGAGGCCAAAAAGTGAGCGGTACAGCCTATACCGCCAAGAACCATACCATAAACTGAAAGTCAGTAGTTATGAGTTTTACGCTACAAAGCTGTACCATAAAACTCATAACTAAAGTGCTAAAAAGTACACTAACACCCATAAACTACCTATTAACCCCTAAACCAATTCCATCCCGCATTGCAAACACTAAAATAAAATTATTAACCCCTAATCTACCGCTCCAAACATAATAAACCGCCACTATAATAAACATATTAACCCATAAACCGCCACACTCCCGCATCACAAACACTAGTTAAATATTATTAACCCCTAATCTGCCGCCCCTAACATCGCCGCCACCTACCTAAATTTATTAACCCCTAATCTGCCGCCGCCAGCGTCACCGCCACTATACTAAATTTATTAGCCCCTAAACCTAAGTCTAACCCTAACCCTAACACCCCCTAACTTAAATATAATTAAAATAAATCTAAATAAAACCTACTATCATTTCACAGGCAAGTTTGTATTTATTTTAACTAGGTAGAATAGTTAGTGAATAGTTATTAACTATTTACTAACTACCTAGCTAAAATAAATATAAATTTACCTGTAAAATGAAACCTAACCTGAGTTACACTAACACCTAACCCCTAACCTTACACTACAATTAAATAAACATGACATTTATTAAATACAATTACCTAAATTCCAAAAAAACAAACACTAAATTACACAAAATAAAAAAAGAAATTATCAGATATTTAAACTAATTACACCTAATCTAATATCCCTATCAAAATAAAAAAAGCCCCCCAAATTAAAAAAACCCCTAGCCTAAACTAAACTACCAATAGCCCTTAAAAGGGCCTTTTGCGGGGCATTGCCCCAAAGAAATCAGCTCTTTTACCTGTAAAAAAAAAAAAATACAAACAACCCCCCAACAGTAAAACCCACCACCCACACAACCAACCCCCCAAATAAAATCCTAACTAAAATACCTAAGCTCCCCATTGCCATGAAAAGGGCATTTGGATGGGCATTGCCCTTAAAAGGGCATTTAGCTCTTTTTCTGCCCAAAAGCCCTAATCTAAAAATAAAACCCACCAAATAAACCCTTAAAAAAGCCTAACACTAACCCCGAAGATCCACTTACAGTTTTTGAAGACCCGACATCCATCCTTAACGAAGCCGGTAGAAGTCCTCAATGAAGCGGCAGAAGTCTTCATCCAACCGGGCAGAAGTCTTCATCCAGACGGCATCTTCTATCTTCATCCATCCGGCACGGAGCGGGTCCATCTTCAAGACATCCGGAGGGTCCATCTTCAAGACATTAATAGGATTGAAGCTCAATCCTATTGGCTGATTACATCAGCCAATAGGATTTTTTCTCCTTTAATTCCGAATGGCTGATCTATCAGCCAATCGGATTTCAAGGGACACCATCTTGGATGACGTCATTTAAAGGAACCTTCATTCTGGAAGAGTCGTCGTAAGAAGAGGATGATCTGCACCGGATGTCTTGAAGATGGACCCGCTCCGCGCCGGATGGATGAAGATAGAAGATGCCGTCTGGATGGAGACTTCTGCCCGGTTGGATGAAGACTTCTGCCGCTTCGTTGAGGACTTCTGCCGGCTTTGTTGAGGATGGATGTCGGGTCTTCAAAAATTGTAAGTGGATCTTCGGGGGTTAGTGTTAGGTTTTTTTAAGGGTTTATTGGGTGGGTTTTATTTTTAGGTTAGGGTTTGGGTGGTTGGTTGTGTGGTTTTTTTTAGTTAGGATTTTATTTGGGTGGTTGGTTGTGTGGGTTTTACTGTTGGGGGGTTGTTTGTATTTTTTTTTACAGGTAAAAGAGATGATTTATTTGGGGCAATGCCCCGCAAAAGGCCCTTTTAAGGGCTATTGGTAATTTAGTTTAGGCTAGGGTTTTTTTTATTTTGAGGGGGCTTTTTTTATTTTGATAGGGCTATTAGATTAGGTGTAATTAGTTTAAATATCTGATAATTTATTTTTTTATTTTTTGTAATTTAGTGTTTTGTTTTTTTGTAATTTAGTTAATTGTATTTAATTTAGCTAATTGATTTAATTGTAGTGTAAGGTTAGGTGTTAGTGTAAGACAGGTTAGGTTTTATTTTACAGGTAAATTTGTATTTATTTTAGCTAGGTAGTTAGTAAATAGTTAATAACTATTTAGTAACTATTCTACCTAGTTAAAATCAATAAAAACTTGCCTGTGAAATAAAAATAAAACCTAAGCTAGATACAATGTAACTATTAGTTATACTTTAGCTAGCTTAGGTTTTATTTTACAGGTAAGTATTTAGTTTTAAATAAGAAATATTTAGTTATTAATAGTAGGTTTTATTTAGATTTGTTTTAATTACATTAAAGTTAGTGGGTGTTAGGGTTAGGGTTAGACTTAGGGTTATGTTTAGGGGTTAATAAATTTAGTATAGTGGCGGATACATTGGGGGCCGCAGATTGGGGTTAAAAAGTGTAGGTAGGTTGCGTCTACATTGGGGGCAGCAGATTAGGGGTTAATAAGTATAATGTAGGTGTCGGCGATGTCGGGGGCGGCAGATTAGGGGTTAATAAGTATAATGTAGGTGTCGACGATGTCGGGGGCAGCAGATTAGGGGTTAATAAATGTAAGATTAGGGGTGTTTAGACTCGGGGTTCATGTTAGGGTGTAAACATAAATTTTGTTTCCCCATAGGAATCAATGGGGCTGCGTTACGGAGCTTTACGCTGCATTTTTGCAGGTGTTAGGCTTTTTTTCAGACGGCTCTCCCCATTGATGTCTATGGTGAAATCATGCACGAGCACGTAAAACCAGCTCACCGCAGCTTTCAGCAGTGCTGGTATTGGAGTGCGGTATGGCGCTCAATTTTGCTTTACACTCACTTCTTGCCTGTTAACGCCGGGTTTTTGTAAACCTGTAATACCAGCGCTGTAGGGAAGTGAGCGGTGACAATAACTTGCAAGTTAGTACCACACCCCTCATAACGCAAAACTCATAATCTAGCCATTTGTGTTTAACCCTTGTGTAGTTGTAGAAAACATAGTTGTCTGCAAGCAACAGTGCAGTAATCAAATGCTCTAACATATCAGAGCATTTCATTACTTCTCTTTTATAGCCCTTTAAGCATTGTATATAACTTCTGATTATTGTATTTTAGTTTTCTGCATGCTTCATTATTTAAATCAGGCAAGCTATTTGAGAGGGGCAAGCAGGACACCGGCCCGGGCCCCACACTTTGGGGGGCCCCACACAGAGATGCTGAGTGTCAGCCATTACTGCCTCCTCTGCCTGTTGTTCCCAGGATGTTGGTCCATTCTTGCTTTTTACCGTCACTTGAACTAGCCGGAGCTGTGGAGCTCGCTTTCTTGCCTTCCTGACATTCAGTACTCTGCTGTGCTTTAGGTTAGTGCATAGACACATAACATATACAAAACTGCAAATATGTTATGTGTCTGTCTTATGTGTCTATGCCCAGGGAGAGTGGCAAATGGGATTACAGCAGATCACCCACAGTTCCACAAGCTCCTGGAGCGCAACCTAATGTAGAGCCATTAGCCCCTGTTCTGTTTCCATGGTCCCTCACAGCCTGCTGCTGATCGTTTGACACACATCTTTTACTAGAGATCCAAAGACCTCAATTCTCTTGGAGTTAGGGTTGAGGATGGGATAGAACTTCCAAAATGCTGAGCAATGGGCAGGTGCTGAAACAGATCAGGTGTTAATAATAAAGATGTGTAGGGAGTGAGCAGCATAATTGATGAGCTACTGTGCTGGAGAGAGTTAAGTTTGTTCTTATAGTTGTGGGAGTGGTAGATAGCTGTAGGTTAATGGGTAGTGTATCATCCAGTTATTGTTATCTGTGTTGTATTGTGGGACAGGTATAGGAGGTGTGCACAGGGGGTATGGCCTGTATGGGGGGTATAGGTGGGATGGACAGGAAGTGGATAGACTAACCTTTTTGTTTTTAGGAGGGGAGTGCATATTGCAGCAGATGGTGATCCTTATGGAAAGGCTTCTAGGAAAAGGAAAATCCCTAAGCATTTTCTTGATGATGGGGAGACAGTGTGGAAGACTAGGGATTTGCAGGTGCAGAGAAAGCTGAAAAGGTTGGAGAAATCCAGTATAAGGGCCCAGGCCCTTCAGGGAGTATCCACAAGCGTGTCATTGGGCATCTCTTCTCCTCTCCCAGCTGTTGTCCCTGTAGCTTCAGTTTCGGTAAGTACTGTGGACTCCGCTGCCCTTCCAGGCCCTAGCTCTCAGGTAGACTCTAACCAAGCAACTGATCCCTTTCCCATAGTGGAAGTTAGTGATTGACCTGCAGTTAGATATTTCCGGTAGCAGTATAGGTGCCCCAGAGTGCTTCCTAAACCTGCCCAGTTCGCCTAGCCTGGGTATTCCATTGGGGCAGGGAGTAAATTATATATTGCATTGGTTAGGCCTAGGGGATGGGGGCAGTGCATCCAATATGGCGGATGGAGGGGTGTGACCGCACCCTGGCCTCTCAGCTTTATTCTTTGTCCGTGGACATCTGTCTTAAGTCTTGGATTGTGAGGCAAGGACAGCAGAGGGAGGATCATCTGCAGCAGCGGCAGTTCATAAGAAGGAGGCAGCAGAGGAAATAGCAGAAATGAAGTTGAGAGACACGGTAAAGAGAGCGACAGATATGCAGAAAAAACAAACAACAGTAACATGTCAGATAGTTCATCTGAGTTAGATTCTGAGGATGAAAAAGTAAAAGGAGATGGAAAATGGGAGGATTTTAAAGATAGTAAAAAACAAAATTTATGCTTACCTGATAAATGTATTTATTTCCAGATATGGTGAGTCCACGGCTTGAGTAATTACTGTTGGGAATATCACCCCTGGCCAGCAGGAAGAGGCAAAGAGCACCATAGTTAAACTGCTAAGTATCACTCCCTTACCCACAATCCCCAGTCATTCGACTGAAGGGAAATGGAGAAAAGCAGTAACACAAGGTGTAGAGGTGCCTGAGGTTATAGTCAAAAGAACAACTGTTTCAAAATAAAGGGTGGGGCCATGGACTCACCATATTCTGAAATAAGTACATTTATCAGGTAAGTGTCAGGGTTTTTTCCCTGTTGTGTTTGCCATGTGCTGCTGGCAGCCATTTTACTCACCTCTCTTCCTGACTATGGTGCATTGTGGGGGATGCTGCTCAATTCCAGCACTTCCTTTTTTTAGACTGGTGTGCATCATCCATGTGAGACAGGATGCAGTCTCAGAATTGTGATGTCATCACTTATTATTTAAAGGGCCTCTGTTCAGTATGCTTTGCCTTTGCGTTGTCTCAGACCTGTTTGTGAGAGTTCCTGTGTATTACCTGGCTGCCTGACGTCCTTCCTGGTTCCTGATCCCTGGCTTGTTCCTGACTCTGCTGTTTTCCTTGTTCCTGTTTCCGGCTCGTCTGACTATTCGATTTGGCTCCGGACTCGGCTCGTCTGACTACCAGCTCTGGTTTTGATTCCTGGCTTGTTATTTGATTTGTGGACTTTTTATAATTTTTTTCTATTAATAAAGGTGTGATTAGTTTTGCACTTCTCGTCTCAGTCTGATTTATTGCACCCTGACATTACGCAAAGGCCATGAATCCTGATGCTGCTAATTATCCACCTTTACCTGCCATCATTTCCATGATGGATGTACAGGATCACCGCTTGGATCAATTTGCACTAGCCCTGCAAACCCTGCTGACTCGCACTGCACATTTGGACCAAAGTGTCCCGCAAGTTATGGCTGCTCCTGTTTCCGCTGCTGCACCTATGCCTACCAGGAGCATGTCCGGTTCTGCACCTCTACCTCAGCGATATGGAGGCGATCCTATTCAGTGCAGAGGGTTTTTGAACCAGGTGGGCATTTACTTTGAGATGTTACCTCAGGCGTTTCCCTCTGACAGAGCTAAGGTGGGATTTCTCATCTCGTTACTCTCTGACACAGCTCTTGCCTGGGCTAATCTCTTGTGGGAGACTAATAAACATGTGATTTCAAATTACCCTGAATTTGTGGTCTCCTTTCGAAGGGTATTTGATGTTCCGGCATGCTCCTCCTTTAAGCTATTTGTTATGAACAAAATAGAATCAATTACACCAGGATATTTGGTTAAAAGCTTAGCTCTTAAAAGAAAACACACACACCCCTCTAGCCTACTAAAACAAACATACACACTAACACCCCTCTACCCCACTCAACAAACACACACACCCAGACACACCCCTCTACCCCACTCAAACACAGACTCACACTCACACCCCTCTAACCCACTCAAACACACACACTCACACCCTTCTACCCCACTCAAGCAAACACACACACATCCTTCTACCCCACTCAAACACACACACACCGTTCTACCCCACTCAAACAAACACACACACTCACACCCTTCTACCCCACTCAAGCACACACACACCCTTCTACCCCACTCAGTCAAACACACACACACACACACACCCTTTTAAAAAGTCTTTTAAGGGCCTTGCAGTACTGACGAGATGTATTAGATCATCTCGCCAGAGCGGAGAGGTTTAGATTGTCAGGCCCAGAGTCATCCATTGTTTCAACCTGAAACTAGTTATTCATTTTGAGTTTAACCCTGCATTGCTCCATGAGAACAGCACAAACCATTGTAACTTGAAATAAATATAGTAATTAACCATTTAACTACAACTCCCTTAGGCTAACTAACCTACAATTATAAAACACAGAGGGCCAGATTAAAAGTAGTGCACTATTTAGCTCTTTTGCTTGCAAGCAAACACTGCTGGAGGTTAGTGCGCGTATTACAAGTTGAAAGTAAATTGTTTGCGCGTGAGCGAAACCCGACTCACTCTAACTTCAGGACTTTGGATATCGCAACCTTGTTAACTTCTTCACCAAATAAACTTTAATGGAGAAGGCTAACCCGACACCGCATTAGACTAACAATGCTAGACCTGAAAGTAGTTATGCATATTTTACATTCCAATGTTCCTCACCTAGAAAAAAATATATTTTTATTTTTAAATATATATTTCTATACATACATATATATATTTAAAGATATATCTATACCTATATATCTATATGAATATATACAAGTATAGATATATACAGATATATATATATATATATATATATATATATAAATATATATTTAAAAATACTAAGGACATTTTCTACAATGCAAAGAACTTTGGAATGTAAAATATTTACAGTAAATACACAGCAAAACACATTATAAATTATTAAAATGAAATAAAACTGATTGTTGATGTTTAATGTATTTAAGTGGAAAGGGTTTAAAAGTATATATATAAAGCATGTGTATCTATTTATACACTTTACCTTAGGTCTCCACTAGTGCAAATCCGGCACACACTAAATTTGTGTGCTCTAAAGCAAACACCTATCCCTTCAACTTGTAAGTTAGCGTGGTTGCGTTATTGCTTATCGCAACTTGCACTAACAATAGCTCATCACTTGTACCTTGGCCCAGAATAAATTAACCTAGCATAAATAAATATACAACACAGTTTTTTGAATGGCAAACTTTGTGGAGGCTAATTTATTTAACAGCAACAATTAGTGCAAATATTTAAGGCAATGAGTCCCTATAAGTATAACCCAAATTGGCACAATTTGTCCTTTGGGAAATTAAAGAGAAGTTCATGTAACTGGCTGAGAATATACACGCGTTCCCCTACCAATTTAGAATGCCAGCAAATTTAGGTCCGCCCTTGGCTAGTGGATAACCTACTGGAACCCCTTTGACAGTACCTTTACGGTGCGATAGTCAACTGAATGTCCCATGATCCATCCCCAATTGAGGGAATTAAATTACATATGATCGGGGGCGGAGCCAACAGCGTACAAGAAGAGGTTGCAAGTTTTCAGAGCTCCTAAAAATTTCTAACTAATAAAGACCTAAGATTGGATTTTAACCCTTTATTAGCCTATTGAATAATTAGACTGCCTCTCTAGAGCCTCATCTGATATCAGGAGGACGCTCTATCTGGCTATCTGGGCACTAGCCGTGTACTAGCTCTGAAAGGCTTACTCAGCAACCTCAAAGGCGGCAGCCATTATATCTCCCTTGTGGGAATATAGCTGTTATGATGGACACTCGCTTGATACTTGCCAAAATTGGAAGACTACTAACCTACCACCGAAACACATTCTTTGCAACTTTGAATAGTGCCACGGTCCTTGAGGAGGAATGCGGGCTTGCAATGGCGAGGTTTCCAGACTCGGCTGAGAAACATGTTACTGATGGGGATGCTTTGGGGCCCCAGCATCCCCCATGTGATCCTAGCTTTGCAACGTCTGAGACGGAGACATCTTGTGAGGCTGAGGTGACTACCGCTGAGACTACAATACCCGGCGCGATCTCCAAAAACCTAACAAAAGTGGAATCTACTCATGCAGATCAGTTGGGAAACAAGGTAGACAATGGGTCTTGAGAAACTTTCAAATGTTTTGACGTTCCTGACATCGCTTATCATCTGGACGCCCTTAGTATTTCCCCAATGGATTTACAAGTAGGGATGACATTGCGACAACTCTCCCCTATTCAAAGGCAAAGATATCTACCTTATTTTTTCTGGCATGCCATCCCTGAGGTACGTGCTGAAAAGGCATTCCTCGAGCTCAAAGCACAGGTGAAGAGGATGGGTATAGGATAGAAAGGACATACTATCTTCTATGCCGACAGATTTGGTAGTAAAACGACACACCCTAAATGAATCCTTACACCGGACAGCTTTTTCATAGACCTCCTTTAAACCTCTTCAGAGTCCATCCTGGTTGAGTAACTGGACTCTATACCTTACTATACTCCGCTGACTTTTGTAATGGACCATGCAGGTTCTGTGCAGCTAGTCTCTATAATGATATAATACATGTGGAGGTCATCATACCCAGCTAGAATATACAGGTGGAATGCCGTTTATATTGTTAATCTAAGAAGTGGCGAAGTTAGGAATATTTATTCTTCCTCTATACATACCAGGCCTGCTAAATAAGAGTAGATTCTCATGTAAATAGACAACGTTGAGCACATTGGCAACAGGCATGATACTAGTATTATTATCTCGTCTTGAACCTGAGGGCTAGATGATATCTTTCAGTCCTTAGGGACTACACATAGTGGCATATTAGCTTAATATACTGTCATACTACATGTTATACCTCTTGGTCTCACTCAAAAGTCATTCACACTATTTGAGGGTGCTTAATATCTGCCTACTGGACGAGTCATTTGCCTCATTTATTTCTAGTATAAGCATGAGTGGTTAAAATGGTATTGAGTGACCTGAATACCTTACATACATATATATAATGGAGCTGGAAATTTAGGGTTAGTGCTGAGACCCCCTTATTCAGTTTTTCCTTTTAAATAGTTATCTTAACACCATTGTTTCTACATGTGTAAAATGTTTTAAGTCCTGAGGGACATGTGTACTCTCTGTTACCCTGATTGCATTTTTTGTTTGCTTTTAGAGCCAAGTTCTATGGTTATTGTTCATTCTCACTCAGAGATATAAGGTGCACACTTATTAATTTGTTGATATGGTTACTACTGATACGGGGTAACATGTGGTGTCGCAGCATGATATCTGTTAGGTTACTAGAGTGGGCTGGACCCATACTGATACTCTTATCTTGGGCTTTCCTACATTCTACATGTATTAGCCCTATGCATACAGTCTTTCCTACCGTATACATTTGCGGCTTATCCTGTTATGTCCCCCTGAGCAACTCTTACACAAATTACTAAGCCCAAAAGGTATTAAATATCCTCTTAGGGAGTAGCCGTCCTGATATACATAATATACCATTTGTATTGTTGGAACCTCCCTGCCAGACTTTATTTTACCAGCCTTGATATCTTTCTACTATGTTTGAAGAGCCTCTGTATTTATATTAACCCTGATGGGTCTCAAATATGTTGTCAATATGCCACCTTTTGTCGCCTCACACAACCTCTAAGGGTTAGTAGCTACAGGTTTTACTTTTAACCCTTTACCTTATTTAACTTATTGTGAGCTATGTGAGGGTTTACTGTGCACGTATAATCCTGGTCTTCAATTGGTGCTCTCATAGTAACTATCGAATGTTTTTGCCACCAAAATATGCAATATACTTGGAATATTTCACTCCACATGTACTAGCTCTACATATATAGTTTAATGACTATTATACTTTATTCTTATGTTTGAGATATGCTTTATCTCCCTAAAGTTAGTACACCATGTTTTCACAGTCTCATACGCTATATATTTTATTTATTGTATTCAATTTACCACCTCCCCCCCCCATAATATACCTCCTAATTTAGGAGGGTTAACTATCCGGCTTCTTTTGCCTATGCCGCAACCAAATTGTTGATATACCTACATATTTTACCATATTATTTGTTCTTTATCATATAAAATATCAATTGCTAAATTACTTTAAGCTTACAAATCCAAAAGTGACCACTCAAACTATTAATTTTAGTTTATAAAAAGAGGTTCCAGTCTTTTCTATACGATTATGCATATTGAGAATTGTATTCTTATACTTATATAGAAATCGTCAAACTGAAATGTACTATTTATGCTTGTTTTCATGATATGTTGTTTCATGTATGTTGTAATTAGTGATGTCGCGAACCTAAAATTTTGCGTTCGCGAACAGCGAACGCGAACTTCCACAAAAGTTTGCGAACGGGCGAACCGGGTGAACCGCCATTGACTTCAATAGGCAGGCAAATTTTAAAACCCACAGGGACTCTTTCTGGCCACAAAAGTGAGGTAAAAGTTGTTTCAAGGGGACTAA
This sequence comes from Bombina bombina, assembly GCF_027579735.1. NCBI lineage: Eukaryota > Metazoa > Chordata > Amphibia > Anura > Bombinatoridae > Bombina > Bombina bombina. The sequence continues at coordinate 1,121,983,554 of NC_069501.1, read as the reverse complement.
CACATGGACTGTGGCATGCTGGAGGGGGATCCATGGCAAAACTCCCATGGAAAATTACATAGTTGATGCAGAGTCTGTTTTTAATGCATAAAGGCATAAATCACCTAAAATTCCTAAATTGTTTGGAATAACGTGCTTTAAAACATCAGGTATGATGTTGTATCGTTCAGGTAGTGTAAGGGTTACGCCCGCTTCACAGTGACAGACCAAACTCCCCGTTTAACGCACCGCAAACAACCGCAAACAGTCCATTTGCACAACCGCAAACTCCCCATTTGCACAAGGTTGGATACCAAGCTAGCCATGCCCCGTTCCTTGTCCTCACTGATGTCACTGCGCATGCAATCACTTCCTGGGGTAACAGAAAATGCTCCACCCACAAGATGCTCCTATTATATTACTGCACTGAGGATGCTGCCTGTATCTGTATGTCCTGCTCCCTGGCTGGAGAGCACAGGGGACACCAGGTTGAGCTGCTGAATGAGGCTTCTGAGAAGAAGAAAAAGAAACTGAGAAATGTTCTGCAGAAACTGACCACAAAGAGAGAGGAGACTGAGAAAAGAGTCCAGAGTCTGCAGAAGCAAAGGAGAGGGGTGCAAGAGAAAGCAGCTGGTGTAACAGAGAGACTGACTGCCCTGATTAGGGACATCAGGAAACAGCTGGAAGACCTAGAGAAGCGAGTCCTGAGTGAGATCACCCGGCAGCCGGAGCAGGTTTTACTCACAATCTCTGATCTGATCCAGCAGCTGGGAAAAAGAGAACGACGAGCTAACCAGGAAGATTTGTCACATTGAGGAGCTGTGCAACATGACTGACCCATTAACTGTCCTACAAGAACAGGAATCACACAGAGATCAGATGCTTGGTCGGTCCTCCTACTTCCAATTTGGGGCACTGCGCGTGCAATCTAATGTGCCACCAGATAGGAGTGGTGTGTTAAGTAAAACTATTCCTATCAGTTTAATCCCTGTTATGTGCCTTTTTTTGGTTTGATTTTTGAAACCACAGTGCAGCACCAGAGGCCAGAAAAATTTGGCATGTACACATGCCTGAAAAATTAGGTATTGTTGCAGATGCTGCTGTAGAAGTGGCCAGAAAAATTGATGTTTGTTTCCCTGGCAGAAATTGCCCTAAAACATGGCGGCTTGAACCCTAGTTGGTGGCGGATAAGTCACGCAAGTCATCCTGCATTCGGAGATAAAATACAGCAGAGTGTGGACCATTTTTAGCCCAAGGCAGCTCATCTCATCAGGCCTTTTTTACTCGAATGTATCGCCCAATGTCAGTCCCTTTGGGATCCATCCCTCATTCATCTTAATAAAGGTGAGGTAATCAAGACTTTTTTGACCTAGGCGACTTCGCTTCTCAGTGACAATACCTCCTGCTGCACTGAAGGTCCTTTCCGACAGGACACTTGAAGCGGGGCAGGCCAGAAGTTCTATGGCAAATTGGGATAGCTCAGGCCACAGGTCAAGCCTGCACACCCAGTAGTCAAGGGGTTAATCACTCCTCAGAGTGTCGAGATCTGCAGTTAAGGCGAGGTAGTCTGCTACCTGTCGGTTGAGTCGTTCTCTGAGGCTGGACCCCCAAGGGCTGTGACGATGCATAGGAGTTAAAAAGGTCCGCATGTCCTCCATCAACAACACGTCTGTAAGCGTCCTGTCCTTGCCGGCGTGGTCGTGGGAGTCGGAGTATTACTTTCACCTCTTCCCCTGTTAGATTCCCGTTGTGCTGTGACATCACCCTTATACGCTGTGTAAAGCATACTTTTTAATTTATTTTTGAACTGCTCCATCCTTTCCGACTTGCGGAAATTCGGTAACATTTCAAGCACTTTATGCTTATACCGGGGGTCTAGTAGCGTGGACACCAAGTACAGTTCATTCTCCTTCAGCTTTTTTATACGAGTGTCCCTCAACAGGCACGACAGCATGAAAGACCCCATTTGCACAAGGTTGGATGCCGAACTACTCATGTCCCGTTCCTCGTCCTCAGTGATCTCACTGAAGGTATCTTCTTCCCCCCAGCCACGTACAACACCACGGGTACCAGATAGGTGACAACGAGCACCCTGGGATGCCTGTTGTGCTTGGTCTTCCTCCTCAAAGCCACATTCCTCCTCTGACTCCTCTTCCTCACAATCCTCTTCCTGCGTTGCCGCTGGTCCAGCAAGCAATGCTGATAAGGATGTTTCTGGTGGTGATGGTGACCACAACTCTTCCTCTTCCTCTTCACGCTCATCTACGGCCTGATCCAGCACTCTTCGCAGGGGATGCTCCATGAAGAAAACAAATGGTATGATGTCGCTGATGGTGCCTTCGGTGCGACTGACTAGGTTTGTCACCTCCTTTAAAGGAAGTATGAGCCTACAGGCATTCCAGTAACGTGGCAAAAAAATTCCCAGCTCCCCAGAGGCTGTCCTAGCACCCCGGTCATACAAATACTCTTTAACGGCTTTTTCTTGTTGGAGCAGGCGGTCGAACATTAGAAGTGTTGAATTCCAACGTGCAGGTTGTTTCGCCGCTGGATATCTGACAAGTGCGCCATGGCCGTGTAGGAATGCCTGAAATGGCCACACACCTTCCTGGCCTGCTTCAGGATGTCCTGTAAGCCTGGGTACTTATGCACAAAGCGTTGTACAATCATGTTACACACATGTGCCATGCACGGCACATGTGTCAACTTGCCCAATTTCAATGCTGCCACCAAATTACTTCCGTTGTCAGAAACCCCTTTGCCGATCTCCAGTTGGTGCGGAGTCAGCCACTGATCCACCTGTGCGTTCAGAGCGCACAGGAGTGCTGCTGTGGTGTGACTCTCTGCTTTCAGGCAAGTCAACCCCAAGACGGCGTGACACTGCCGTATCCGGGATGTGGAATAGTACCTGGGGAGCTGGGGGGGTGCCTTTGATGTGGAGCAAGATGCAGCAGCAGAAGAGGACTCAGCCGAGGAGGTTATGGAAGAGGATGGAGCAGGAGGAGTAGAGGAGGTGGCAGCAGGCCTGCCTGCAAGTCGTGGTGGTGTCACCTACTCCTCTGCAGAGCCAGGCATTCCATGCTTGGCAGCCGTCAGCAGGTTTACCCAATGCGCAGTGTAGGTGATATACCTGCCCTGACCATGCTTTGCAGACCAGCTATCAGTGGTCAGATGGACCCTTGCCCCAACACTGTGTGCCAGACATGCCATTACTTCCTTTCGCACAATCGAGTACAGGTTGGGGATTGCCTTTTGTGCAAAGAAATTTCGTCCGGGTACCTTCCACTGTGGTGTCCCAATAGCTACAAATTTTTTGAACACCTCAGACTCCACCAGCTTGTATGGTAAAAGCTGGTGGGCTAAGAGTTCAGACAAGCCAGCTGTCAGACGCCGGGCAAGGGGGTGACTTGGTGAAATTGGCTTCTTACGCTCAAACATGTAATTGACAGACACCTGACTGTGGGCAGATGAGCAGGAACTGCTCCGGAAGAGAGACGGATTGGCGGATGGTTGAAAGGGGGCAAGGAGCACAGCAGTGGTTGACATGGCTGAAGATGCTGGACCAGGAGGAGGAGGGCGGCTTTGAGTTTTTGTGCTGCTTGTCCTCATGTGTTCATCCCATAGGCATTTGTGATGTGAGATCATGTGCCTTCGCAAAGCAGTTGTACCTAAGTGGGTGTTGGACTTCCCACGACTCAGTTTCTTTTGGCACAGGTTGCAAATGGCATTGCTGTTGTCAGAGGCAGACACATAAAAAAAATGCCACACGGCTGAGCTCTGCGATGACGGCATTCTGGTGGTGGCAACAGCATGCGTTGATTGGCGTGCTGTCTGGCTGACCCCGGGTGCCGATGCATGCTGTCTGACTGTGCCACTAGCTCCTTGCGACGACCTCCCCCTGCTTCCAACTCGTCTCCTCCTCCTGCTCCTCTCTGTCTCCCCATCTGAACTTTCCCCTTGTTCTTCTTCTCTTCTACCGGGCACCCACGTGACATCCACGGACGCATCGTCATCATCAACCCCTTCACTTGTATCTGACAACTCAACCACGGAAGCAACGGTGGGTACAACATCATCATTATCATCACACCGTGCGTCGTCTATGTCTGTAATGCTGCCTGACTGAGACATATCAGTTATCTACATCCTCTGTCAATGATGGTTGCGCACCACTCATTTCTTCACACTGAGGTGTACATAACTCCTCTGGCAGATCAAGTGAGGCGGCTGTGCTGCTAGTGTCGGTGGTGGCTGCAGGCGGGCGAGTGGTAAGTTGAGAGGTGCCTGAAGCTAAGCTAGAGGAGGAGGATGGTGCATCAAGGTTACGAGCGGAAGCTGTAGAAGATTGGGTGTCCTGTGTTATAAAGTCAACTATTTCATCTGAACTTTTCGTGTTCATGGTACGTGGCCTAACACTGGGCATTATTCTATGGCCAAAGGGAATCACAGCACCACGACCACGACGGCACCTGCGGGTTGGCATGCCTCTGCCTGTCATTTTTTTTTCTATTAGTGCTACTATGCTTGCAAGCTACTGTGAGTGGGCACAGTATACGCTGTGAGCCTGACACAAAAAACCAGACTGATGTTTCACAGTCAAAAAAGATTTTTTTTAAAAAAATTTACACTACTGTTACAACAGATATGAGTGGTGGCACTAGTTGGCAAGTGGGCCTGGCACACACGCTGGCAGGCAGGCAGGCAACTGCTATTAGATTACACTAGCAGACTGATGTTTCACAGTCAAAAAAGTTTTGTTTTTTTAAATTTACACTACTGTTACAACAGATATGAGTGGTGGCACTAGTTGGCAAGTGGGCCTGGCACACATGCTGGCAGGCAGGCAACTGCTATTAGATTACACTAGCAGACTGATGTTTCACAGTCAAAAAAGTTTTTTTTTTAAATTTACACTACTGTTACAACAGATATGAATGGTGGCACTAGTTGGAAAGTGGGCCTGGCACACACGCTGGCAGACAGGCAACTGCAATTAGATTACATTAGCAGACTGATGTTTCACAGTCAAAAAAGTTTTTTTGTTAAAAAATTTACACTACTGTTACAACAGATATGAGTGGTGGCACTAGTTGGCAAGTGGGCCTGGCACACACGCTGGCAGGCAGGCAACTGCTATTAGATTACACTAGCAGACTGATGTTTCACAGTCAAAAAATTTTTTTTTTTTAAATTTACACTACTGTTACAACAGATATGAGTGGTGGCACTTAGCAAGTGGGCCTGGCACACACGCTGGCAGGCAGGCAACTGCAATTAGATTACACTAGCAGACTGATGTTTCACAGTCAAAAAAGTTTTTTTTTTTAATTTACACTACTGTTACAACAGATATGAGTGGTGGCACTAGTAGGCAAGTGGGCCTGGCACACAGGCTGGCAGACAGACAACTGCAATTAGATTACACTAGCAGACTGATGTTTCACAGTCAAAAAAGTTTTTTTTTTTTAAATTTACACTACTGTTACAACAGATATGAGTGGTGGCACTAGTTGGCAAGTGGGCCTGGCACACACGCTGGCAGGCAGGCAACTGCTATTAGATTACACTAGCAGACTGATGTTTCACAGTCAAAAAAAGTTTTTTTTTTAAATTTACACTACTGTTACAACAGATATGAGTGGTGGCACTAGTTGGCAAGTGGGCCTGGCACACACGCTGGCAGGCAGGCAACTGCTATTAGATTACACTAGCAGACTGATGTTTCACAGTCAAAAAAGTTTTTTTTTTAAAATTTTCACTACTGTTACAACAGATATGAGTGGTGGCACTAGTTGGCAAGTGGGCCTGGCACACACGCTGGCAGGCAGGCAACTGCTATTAGATTACACTAGCAGACTGATGTTTCACAGTCAAAAAAGTTTTTTTTTTTAAATTTACACTACTGTTACAACAGATATGAGTGGTGGCACTAGTTGGCAAGTGGGCCTGGCAAACACGCTGGCAGGCAGGCAGGCAACTGCTATTAGATTACACTAGCAGACTGATGTTTCACAGTCAAAAAAGTTTTTTTTTTTTTAATTTACACTACTGTTACAACAGATATGAGTGGTGGCACTTAGCAAGTGGGCCTGGCACACACGCTGGCAGGCAGGCAACTGCAATTAGATTACACTAGCAGACTGATGTTTCACAGTCAAAAAAGTTTTTTTAAAAAAATTTTTACATTACTGTTACAACAGATATGAGTGGTGGCACTAGTTGGCAAGTGGGACTGGCACACACGCTGGCAGGCAGGCAACTGAAATTAGATTACACTAGCAGACTGATGTTTCACAGTCAAAAAAGTTTTTTTTTTTAATTTACACTACTGTTACAACAGATAAGAGTGGTGGCACTAGTAGGCAAGTGGGCCTGGCGCACAGGCTGGCAGACAGGCAACTGCAATTAGATTACTCTAGCAGACAGATGTTTCACAGTCAAAAAAGTTTGGTTTTTTTAAATTTACACTACTGTTACAACAGATATGAGTGGTGGCACTAGTTGGCAAGTGGGCCTGGCACACACGCTGGCAGGCAGGCAACTGCTATTAGATTACACTAGCAGACTGATGTTTCACAGTCAAAAAAGTTTTTTTTTTAAATTTACACTACTGTTACAACAGATATGAGTGGTGGCACTAGTTGGCAAGTGGGCCTGGCACACACGCTGGCAGGCAGGCAACTGCAATTAGATTACACTAGCAGACTGATGTTTCACAGTAAAAATTTTTTTTTTTTTTTAAATTTACACTACTGTTACAACAGATATGAGTGGTGGCACTAGTTGGCAAGTGGGCCTGGCACACACGCTGGCAGGCAGGCAACTGCTATTAGATTACACTAGCAGACTGATGTTTCACAGTCAAAAAAGTTTTTTTTTTTAAATTTACACTACTGTTACAACAGATATGAGTGGTGGCACTTAGCAAGTGGGCCTGGCACACACGCTGGCAGGCAGGCAGGCAACTGCAATTAGATTACACTAGCAGACTGATGTTTCACAGTCAAAAAAGTTTTTTTTTTTTAAATTTATACTACTGTTATAACATATATGAGTGGTGGCACTAGTTGACAAGTGGGACTGGCACACACGCTGGCAGACAGGCAACTGCAATTAGATTACACTAGCAGACTGATGTTTCACAGTCAAAAATTATTTTTTTTTAAATTTACACTACTGTTACAACAGATATGAGTGGTGGCACTAGTTGGCAAGTGGGCCTGGCACACATGCTGGCAGGCAGGCAACTGTTATTAGATTACACTAGCAGACTGATGTTTCACAGTCAAAAAAGTTTTTTTTTTTAATTTACACTACTGTTACAACAGATATGAGTGGTGGCACTAGTAGGCAAGTGGGCCTGGCACACAGGCTGGCAGACAGGCAACTGCTATTAGATTACACTAGCAGACTGATGTTTCACAGTCAAAAAAGTTTTTTTTTTTTAAATTTACACTACTGTTACAACAGATATGAGTGGTGGCACTAGTTGGCAAGTGGGCCTGGCACACACGCTGGCAGGCAGGCAACTGCTATTAGATTACACTAGCAGACTGATGTTTCACAGTCAAAAAAGTTTTTTTTTTAAATTGACACTACTGTTACAACAGATATGAGTGGTGGCACTAGTTGGCATGTGGGACTGGCACACACGCTGGCAGGCAGGCAACTGCAATTAGATTACACTAGCAGACTGATGTTTCACAGTCAAAAAAGTTTTTTTTTACAAAATTTACACTACTATTACAACAGATATGAGTGGTGGCACTAGTTGGCAAGTGGGACTGGCACACACGCTGGCAGGCAGGCAACTGCAATTCGATTACACTAGCAGACTGATGTTTCACAGTCAAAAAAGTTTTGTTTTTTTAAATTTACACTACTGTTACAACAGATATGAGTGGTGGCACTAGTTGGCAAGTGGGCCTGGCACACACGCTGGCAGGCAGGCAACTGCTATTAGATTACACTAGCAGACTGATGTTTCACAGTGAAAAAAGTTTTTTTAAAAAAAATTTACACTACTGTTACAACAGATTTGAGTGGTGGCACTAGTTGGCAAGTGGGAATGGCACACATGCTGGCAGGCAGGCAACTACAATTCGATTACACTAGCAGACTGATGTTTCACAGTCAAAAAAGTTTTTTTTTTTTTAAATTTACACTACTGTTACAACAGATATGAGTGGTGGCACTAGTTGGCAAGTGGGCCTGGCACACACGCTGGCAGGCAGGCAACTGCTATTAGATTACACTAGCAGACTGATGTTTCACAGTCAAAAAAGTTTTTTTTTTTAAATTTACACTACTGTTACAACAGATATGAGTGGTGGCACTAGTTGGCAAGTGGGCCTGGCAAACACGCTGGCAGGCAGGCAGGCAACTGCTATTAGATTACACTAGCAGACTGATGTTTCACAGTCAAAAAAGTTTTTTTTTTTTTAATTTACACTACTGTTACAACAGATATGAGTGGTGGCACTTAGCAAGTGGGCCTGGCACACACGCTGGCAGGCAGGCAACTGCAATTAGATTACACTAGCAGACTGATGTTTCACAGTCAAAAAAGTTTTTTTAAAAAAAATTTTACATTACTGTTACAACAGATATGAGTGGTGGCACTAGTTGGCAAGTGGGACTGGCACACACGCTGGCAGGCAGGCAACTGAAATTAGATTACACTAGCAGACTGATGTTTCACAGTCAAAAAAGTTTTTTTTTTTAATTTACACTACTGTTACAACAGATAAGAGTGGTGGCACTAGTAGGCAAGTGGGCCTGGCGCACAGGCTGGCAGACAGGCAACTGCAATTAGATTACTCTAGCAGACAGATGTTTCACAGTCAAAAAAGTTTGGTTTTTTTAAATTTACACTACTGTTACAACAGATATGAGTGGTGGCACTAGTTGGCAAGTGGGCCTGGCACACACGCTGGCAGGCAGGCAACTGCTATTAGATTACACTAGCAGACTGATGTTTCACAGTCAAAAAAGTTTTTTTTTTAAATTTACACTACTGTTACAACAGATATGAGTGGTGGCACTAGTTGGCAAGTGGGCCTGGCACACACGCTGGCAGGCAGGCAAATGCAATTATATTACACTAGCAGACTGATGTTTCACAGTAAAAATTTTTTTTTTTTTTTTAAATTTACACTACTGTTACAACAGATATGAGTGGTGGCACTAGTTGGCAAGTGGGCCTGGCACACACGCTGGCAGGCAGGCAACTGCAATTAGATTACACTAGCAGACTGATGTTTCACAGTCAAAAAAGTTTTTTTTTTTAAATTTACACTACTGTTACAACAGATATGAGTGGTGGCACTTAGCAAGTGGGCCTGGCACACACGCTGGCAGGCAGGCAGGCAACTGCAATTAGATTACACTAGCAGACTGATGTTTCACAGTCAAAAAAGTTTTTTTTTTTTAAATTTATACTACTGTTATAACATATATGAGTGGTGGCACTAGTTGACAAGTGGGACTGGCACACACGCTGGCAGACAGGCAACTGCAATTAGATTACACTAGCAGACTGATGTTTCACAGTCAAAAATTATTTTTTTTTAAATTTACACTACTGTTACAACAGATATGAGTGGTGGCACTAGTTGGCAAGTGGGCCTGGCACACATGCTGGCAGGCAGGCAACTGTTATTAGATTACACTAGCAGACTGATGTTTCACAGTCAAAAAAGTTTTTTTTTTTAATTTACACTACTGTTACAACAGATATGAGTGGTGGCACTAGTAGGCAAGTGGGCCTGGCACACAGGCTGGCAGACAGGCAACTGCTATTAGATTACACTAGCAGACTGATGTTTCACAGTCAAAAAAGTTTTTTTTTTTTAAATTTACACTACTGTTACAACAGATATGAGTGGTGGCACTAGTTGGCAAGTGGGCCTGGCACACACGCTGGCAGGCAGGCAACTGCTATTAGATTACACTAGCAGACTGATGTTTCACAGTCAAAAAAGTTTTTTTTTTAAATTGACACTACTGTTACAACAGATATGAGTGGTGGCACTAGTTGGCATGTGGGACTGGCACACACGCTGGCAGGCAGGCAACTGCAATTAGATTACACTAGCAGACTGATGTTTCACAGTCAAAAAAGTTTTTTTTTACAAAATTTACACTACTATTACAACAGATATGAGTGGTGGCACTAGTTGGCAAGTGGGACTGGCACACACGCTGGCAGGCAGGCAACTGCAATTCGATTACACTAGCAGACTGATGTTTCACAGTCAAAAAAGTTTTGTTTTTTTAAATTTACACTACTGTTACAACAGATATGAGTGGTGGCACTAGTTGGCAAGTGGGCCTGGCACACACGCTGGCAGGCAGGCAACTGCTATTAGATTACACTAGCAGACTGATGTTTCACAGTGAAAAAAGTTTTTTTAAAAAAAATTTACACTACTGTTACAACAGATTTGAGTGGTGGCACTAGTTGGCAAGTGGGAATGGCACACATGCTGGCAGGCAGGCAACTACAATTCGATTACACTAGCAGACTGATGTTTCACAGTCAAAAAAGTTTTTTTTTTTTTAAATTTACACTACTGTTACAACAGATATGAGAGGTGGCACTAGTTGGCAAGTGAGCCTGGCACACACGCTGGCAGGCAGGCAACTGCAATTAGATTACACTAGCAGACTGATGTTTCACAGTCAAAAAATTTTTTTTAAAAAAATTTACACTACTGTTACAACAGATATGAGAGGTGGCACTAGTTGGCAAGTGGGACTGGCACACACCCTGGCAGGCAGGCAACTGCTTATAGATTGCAAAAAATGTGTGCAAAAAAAGATGTTCTAGCCCTTTTTGCTTTTGGGGTGCTGTCCTTACAGCAGAGATCAGATGAGTCCTTCAGGACTGTAGTGGACACTAAATACACTAGCCTAGCTATGAATTTCCCTATAAAATCAGCAGCAGCTACACTATCCCTCCTCTCACTAAGAATGCAGGATCAGAATGAATCTAAAATGGCTGCTGTCCAGGAGCTGGGAGGGTCTGGGAAGGAGTGTCTGCTGCTGATTGGCTGAAATGTGTCTGCAGACTGTGAGATACAGGGTCAAAGTTTACTCAATGATGACAAATAGGGGGCGGATCGAACATCGCATATGTTCGCCCGCCGCAGCGAACGCAAACAAGCTATGTTCGCCTGGAACTATTCGCCGGCGAACTATTCGCGACATCACTAGTTGTAATACACTTGCACAACCTCAATAAAAAATGTTTATATATAAAAAAAAAAAAATACATATGATCATATGCTGCTAATTTCCCCGTCACAAAGAGGGACATTTTTCCTCCAAACTTTTCCCTCCACTTGCCATCACATGCAGGGTCCTTCTGTTGTACTGCAGATAGATGTCCAAATCCTGATACAATAGTTGCATGCCATCAGGTCTGAACAGTTCCACCCTCTGAGCTTGACTCTCCATATGATAAAGAAGTTGGCCTCTACCTATAGCACATGTTTTGCCATAGCCAGTTAACGCTCTTCCTAGACCTATATTCCCCTATCTGACTTTCGTAGGCTCTCCAATAGTGCCTGGATATTATGGGCATCCACAAGATCTTTACATAAGTCCATTTAATCCAATTTATATCTTCATTCATCCTTTCTACTAGCTCCAATGACTGTACTTCTACTAAATCATTGCCTCCTAAGTACAACATTTGTATATCGGGTTTGCCCCATCTAGTTGCTGCTTAAGATAATGTAGTTACTAGGGCTGGTCACCTCTTCTCCATTTGCCCAATACATCTGACACTTGCCTTTGATAGTGGTATGCCCAGTTGTATCCCCCTTCAAGCCTTGCTGCCCTAACTGTTGCTCAGTGAATGAAGGAGTTACTGACAAGCCATATCCTTTGAGCTTTCTCTTTGTTTCCTGAAATTAATAATGGTTATAATCATTGGTTAGATATGCTTGATAGCTTGAATGTACTTTTTATAACAATCAGACTTCCATCTCCCAAAGCTTTAATTTGCCCAGTCGCTGCCTCAATGTGCACTGCTAAGGTGGCTGCTCCTATCTTAAACAAATGTGATGTGACCTTCCTGGAGTCCCAACACAAACTATTTACTGCCTTTTTAACACGGCCCTGAATTGACATTGCATCAAGTGGCTACCATTTTTATGCTTTAAAAATGTGTGACCTTCCTTTTTTGTTATAACTGTTATACATTTTTACTTCCCTTACTGTACAAATTTGCTTGTTACTGCATTTAACCAATTGCACCCATGCTCCTCTGCCTTCCTGATTGTTTTTAGATTTTTCTATCCATATTGTTAACATCCCTTCCTGTGGTTTGATGAGTCCTTCCCCTATCCCAAGTGTTGTTTTGACCTTAGATGGAGTGACTATCTAGCTCAATTATAAAGTAACAAGAAGGCTGTTCTGAAAAAATTTATCTCATATTTACAGTTACATACTCATTTCAACTGATTGCACAATGCTATCCTCTGTTATCGATTCGCTTTACCTCGTTTCTGTAATTTCTTATTCCCTTCTTTCAATACCTCCCTTATCATAAATCCCTTGGTAACATTTGGAATCTAATTGAGCTGACCAAAGAATGCTACTGCCCATAACCCAGCTTTTGACCCCCTTTTGATACCCATTGGTTCTTCAATTGGCATAGCCTCCCATATAGCTTTCTTAACAATCATTTTCTTCTCCTGTTCGTCTTGCAATGACCACTATAGTTTTTCCATGGGCAGTATGTTAAGGAATCTCTCACCAATTCTCGAATCAGGATTTGGGGTTGACCACTTACCACAGATATGATAGTAACATTTTACCATGGGAACAATCATGAGGACTCAATTCTCTAAATGTCTTCTTTTTAAACCTGCTGTTATCCCCCCTAGTAAAGGCCTAGTGATAATTGTTATATTTAATTGCATGCATTTCCAACGGTCTCAATGTATGTAGGCAATTTGACAGTACCAATACTGATGAAATTGCACTACTTACAATCATATGCTACTAATTTCCCTGTCACAAAGAGGGATTCTCTGCCTCCATCCTTTATCCTCCACGTACTATAACATGCAGGGTACTTTTGTTTTCCTTCAGATTGATGTGTAACCCCTAATCAGATAGGTGCATGCTGTCAGGTCTGAACAGTGCCATCCTCTAAGCTTGGATCTCCCTATGATAAAGAATTTGGCCTCTACCTGTAGCACATGTTTAGCTATGGCCAGTTAACTCTCTTCCTATATCTATATCCCCTCTATGCACATTTTTACAGCTGCAACAATGGGGAATAACTCTAAAAGAGTAAGGTTCTTCATCCACCCTAACTCTACTCATTACTTAAGCCATATCACTGCTGTCCACTGCCCACCCATTCATTTAAGCTCCAAACCCTGCAGCCCCTGCAGCATCTGTGAATAAACGTAATGTGGTGCTATTAATGGGACCTTCTTGTCATATCCTAACACCATTGAAATACTGTCTGATCTCCTTATCTAATGAAACTTTGTCTTTTGGTGAAGTTTCCTCTCTTGAGGCCACCTTTAGTCTCCTATTCCTACCCATTGATACCACATTACATGCAAAATTGAGGGACCCCAGAAATGATTTTGCCACCTTTAATGTGATGACCCTCTTGACTTTTGTATCCTTAACTGTGCTTGCTAGTTAATTCACCTTAGTCTTAGGCAACATGCATACTTTATCCCTGGTGTCTATTTCTATTCCCAAGAAAGTAATTTTGTGAACTGGTTCTACAGTTTTGTCCACCGCCAAAGTGACTCCCATCTCAATCATTTGTGGGGCCATGACTTCCATCAAGTGTATACAATCCCCTGAGCCTTCCTTGCCTATGATTAGGAAATGGCCCAAGCAATGGGTTAAAAAACCCCTGCTTTTCTCCTTTGTTACCATATCCTGCAGTAACTAGCTAAACTCCTAAAAGTAGGCACATGAGTGAGACAAACCTATCGCCAAACATTTGTCAAAGTAATATTTCCTTGCCAGCTTAATGCCAATTAGGTAAAAGTTTACCCTAGATCAAGCTTGGCTAGTTTGCTGTTTTCCCCTGCCTTCTTAACTAACTCCAGGGCCTTATCAAATGTATGATAAGATACTGAGCATGTTTGGGGACCAAAAGTGTCATTAACTGACGATCCCTTAGGAAATGAGTGGATTTGGATTAGCCTAAATTTAATGGGCTCTTTTTTTGGCACCACTCCTATGGACAATATACGGTAATTCTCCCTGCTTGCACCTCTTTATCTATTTTTTTCTGCTATAACCTCTTAAAAATGGTAAACTGATTTCAAATGTTTTATTCTACCCAGGATTACCCTCCCTTGTATTGGGATATGAAAACCGTTCTACAAGGATTCCCTCAAAGAATTATCCCTCTCTTTATTGTGATAATTGTGTAGTTACATTATAGCCTGAGGGATAGATCACAAGTGGCGCAATATATATTTTTTCTGTGATCGCGAAAACTTAGCTAGAGTTAAGCTTTTTGCGCTAGTCGGGTTGCAAGTTAAACAAAAAAATATTTTGCACAAGTGGTAACCAGAATAACACAAAAATCATAGCAAATTATCATGTGCATGTATTCCCCCATAGAAATTAATGGAGAAAAAGAAAACATTGCACAAACAACATAGCATAAAAATATTGCATACATATGTTTTCATCTACGTAATAGCAAAGGGCTCTAATGCACACACACACACACACACACATATATATATATATATATATATATATATATATATATATATATATATATATATATATATATATATATGTGTGTGTAATTATATATTGATGTTTTTTTATATGTGTATATATGATTGTAAATGCATATATACACATATAAATACATTAATATATATATATATATATATATATATGTCCACATATATAAACATATACAGTATTTCACAAAAGTGAGTACACCCCTCACATTTTTTTAAATATTTTATTATATCTTTTCATGTGACAACTCTAAAGAAATGACACTTTGCTACAATGTAAAGTAGTGAGTGTACAGCCTGTATAACAGTGTAAATTTGCTGTGCCCTCAAAATAACTCAACACACAGCCATTAATGTCTAAATTGCTGGCAACAAAAGTGAGTACACCCCTAAATGGAAACATCCAAATTGGGCCAAAAATGTCAATATCTTGTGTGGCCACCATTATTTTCCAGCTCTGCCTTAACCCTCTTGGGCATGGAGTTCCCCAGAGCTTCACGGGTTGCCACTGGAGTCCTCTTCTACTCCTCCATGATGACATCATGGAGCTGGTGGATGTTAGAGACCTAGCGCTCCCCCACCTTCCATTTGAGGATGCCCCACAGATACTCAATAGGGTTTAGGTCTGGAGAGATTCTTGGCCAGTCCATGACCTTTACCCTCAGCTTCTTTAGCAATGCAGTGGTCGTCTTGGAGGTGTGTTTGGGGTCGTTATCATGTTGGAATACTGCCCTGCGGCAAACTTTTGGAAGGGAGGAGATCATGCTCTGCTTCAATATGTCACAGTTCATGTTGGCATTCATGGTTCCCTCAATGAACTGTAGCTCCCCAGTGCTGGCAGCACTCATGCAGGCCCAGACCATGACACTCCCACCACCATGCTTGACCGTAGACAAGACACACTTGTACTCCTCACCTGGCTGCCGCCACACATGCTTCACACCATCTGAGCCAAATAAGTTTATCTTGGTCTCATCGGACAACAGGACATGGTTCCAACAATCCATGTGCTTAGTCTGCTTGTCTTCAGCAAGCTGTTTGCATCATCTTTAGAAGAGGTTTCCTTCTGGGACGACAGCCATGCAGACCAATTTTAAGCAGTGTGCGGTGTATGGGCACAGACAGGCTGACACCCCACCCCTTCAACCTCTGCAGCAATGCTGGCAGCACTCATACATCTATTTCCCAAAGACAACCTCTGGATATGACACTGTGCATGTGCAATCAACTTCTTTGGTCAACCATGGCGAGGCCTGTTCTGAGTGGAACCTGTCCTGTGAAACCTCTATATGGTCTTGCCCACCATGCTGCAGCTCAGTTTCAGGGTCTTGGCAATCTTCTTATAGCCTAGTGGCCATCTTTATGTAGAGCAACAATTCTTTTTTTCAGATCCTCAGTGAATTCTTTGCCATGAGGTGCCATGTTGAACTTCCAGTGACCAGTATGAGAGAGAGTAAGAGTGATAACACCAAATTTAACACATCTGCTGCCCATTCACACTTGAGA